>NW_015506693.1:293991-301200 GCF_001515645.1 Sinocyclocheilus grahami
CTCCTCCTCTGGAGTCAGAAGCATCTGAGGTCGCTTCGTGCTGTTCACATTCCTGGGCTGCTCAACCGGGCAGCCGACGAGCTGTCCCGAGCTGCGCTCCCGGGAGAATGGCGACTCCATCCCCAGACGGTCCGGCTGGTTTGGAGACATTTCGGAGCCGCTCAGGTAGACCTGTTTGCCTCTCCAGAAAGCTCTCACTGCCAGTTGTTCTTCTCCCTGGCTGAGCGAACACTCAGTACGGACGCACTGGCACACAGCTGGCTGCGGGGCCTTCGCAAGTATGCGTTTCCCCCAGTGAGCCTTCTTGCAAAGTTGCTGTGCAAGGTCAGGGAGGATAAGGAGCAGGTCCGGTTGGTGGCACATTATTGGCCTACCTGGTTGCCGGAACTAATGCTCCTCGTGACAGCCCTTCCTTGGCCGATTCCTCTGAGGAAGGATCTACTGACTCCGAGACGGGGCACCCTTTTGCACCCGCGTCCAGACGTCTGGAAACTTCATGTCTGGTTCCTGGGCGGGACGAGGATTTTCTAAGTGACCTACCTCAAGAGGTAGTTGAGACCATCACTTCAGCGAGAGCACCATCTACGAGACACACCTACGCTTTGAAGTGCAACCTGTTCGTTGAGTGGTGTTCTTCTCTGAAATGTCTTTCGATGAAGACTTTGTTCCTGCTGGCATTGGCCTCCATCAAGAGGGTAGGGGACCTGCACGCATTTTCGGTCAACGATTCGTGCCTAGAGTTCGGGCCGGCTGACTCCCAGGTAACCCTGAGGCCCCGGCCCGGCTATGTGCCCAAGGTTCCCGCTACTCCCTTCAGGGATCAGGTGGTGAACCTCCAAGCACTGCCCTCGGAGGAGGCAGACCCAGCCCTAGCTTTGCTCTGTCCCGTCCGTGCCTTAAGGTGCTACGTAGACTGGACACAAAGATTCAGGACCTCAGATCAGCTCTCTTGTCTGTCACGGAGACCGGCAGAAGGGGAATGCCGTCTCTAAGCAGAGGATGGCCCACTGGATAGTGGATGCCATCACCCTGGCTTATCAGGCACAGGGTGTGCCCTGCCCGTTCAGGTTGCGAGCTCACTCAACTAAAAGTGTTGCATCCTCCTGGGCGCTGGCTCGTGGCGCCTCGCTGGCGGATATCTGTAGAGCTGCGGGCTGGGCGACCCCTAACACGTTCGCTAGATTCTATAGCCTTCATGTGGAGCCGGTATCCTCCTGTGTTCTCACCTCAAACGGATAGAAGCACTGAGCGGCGCCAGCCATGGGTCAGTTTGTAAAAACCACTCCAGAGTCCATATAGTAGACCCTGTTGAGCTCCTCCGTCCCCTCGGCAGCCAGACGTGGCAGAGCGTCCGGCACCAGGCCTTCACTCGTTGAATCCTCGAGAACCGGTAGAAGGCTGGGTTCTATATGTAAGGCCTAAGTGGATCCCATATGTGTAAAGTCTACGGTAGCCCGTGCCCGTGTTTCCCCGGCAGACTTCTGCCATTCCAAGAGCGTTACAATCACCTCCATTCTTCCATATGCACCTAAGGAATGTTCATTCCAGATATTCACAACTTTTATTTTATTTATTTATTTTGACAAAATACTCCCTGAAGTAGGTACTTTTTGTTGAAGTATTTTTCAGTTTGTTTCTGAAGGATCTAAAGATTCAACTTGTTTGAGTTGCTCCAAGAGAACGACCATTCATCTGTGTTGTATTTATTCATTTATAATTTAATCATAATCATGTACCATTTCATTATTTAACTATGCCATTTAATCAAATAAACATTTAATCTTTTTTTTTTTTTACTTATTTACCTTATTTTCTTAGTGATTAATTGTGTGGTTTCAAGAGATATTTGTCTTCACGAGTCCCAATTTAAGTCTTTAATGTTGATGTTGTCAATGTTATGAAGCAGCAAGGACAATGTTATGAAGCAATAATTTTCCATTGCTTTTGGTTACTAAACTTGTTGATTTGTCTGAGTCAGATGAAGTGGGGAGGCAGGTCAGACAAAGCCTTAGTATTGAAATATGCAATTAGTATTAATCAAAAATGGGTTAACGCTCATTTTTTCATAACCATCCCCTTTTATCCTCTCAGGCTTTTAGTTAATACAGTTTTGGGTACCAGACAACATACAGTTTTGTTAACTGATTTTGGATCAGTTAACAAAAACTCTGCCAACAGTTTTTGGTACCTGATGGATGTCTTCTGATAGGATCTGGTAAAGAGACTGGATCCAATATTCCTGGCATGGAGATCTGATCTAACATTTTTGGCATTGATGGCAGGATGTCAACATGTTCTAACATTTCTATATAAATAGCTGATACAAGGAAACGGTTTTAGGCCTTCATTCACAAGAAGGTGGCGGAGTGTCTGGTCTTCAATGGAGCCAAAAGAGCCCACATTGCACCTCTCTTTGTCTTGCTCCATTTGCTGACAGTTTCTGCCCACATCAAGTTCAAGGCACTGAGGCTTGAAGATAGAAAAGAACTGGATGTTCCCCCTGGAATCTGTGGTCAGTGAGTGAACAATGTTTTGTGGTGTCAAACTCTAAAAACTTTAACCTTCACTGTGCTTTGGCATGGTAAGGGACCATTCACACTATGTGTTCTTGAGTTGAAAACCTGAGATGCAGGGCAGCGGTCTAGAGACACATGTTAGAATCTTGAATAACTTTTAACTTGAGTGCCACATTTTCAGAAAGCTGTATTATGTGCAAAACGTTCCCAAAGACTCTAGAAACGAGCAAAATGGTCAAAGACGTCCATCTAGTGCATGTTTACATAGAAAAACAGTGGAATGCAAAAACACATTCTGTGTAAACGGCCCCAACACCTTGTTCTAACCACTATGTTGTCAGTTGACTGGTTTCTATTAAAACACAGATTAGCACCAGCCAACTCCTTGGACCACAACTCATTCCCACTCTCATGTTTATTAAACATCAAACATTTATGAGGAGAGATTGATTTTGAAAGTTGGAAATTTTGACTATTATATGACCTGATTAAGAATGTTAGACAGCAAGTGCTCTATGAACGCTTGTTGGCTTCCTCAAATTTAATTTGATCTGTTTCTTTTCCTCGTTTTACCTAAATCTCTGTTGTAGCATCATTAGCCTTTAGCAAGTGATTTAAGAAGTTTTGATTAGAATTTATAGCCCTACAATCATAAACTGATATGTGCTCCCTCATTTAGTGTAGATGTTAAGGAGCCGTGAAACAAGCAGTAAATTCCACGAGCTACGTAGTCAACTCTGCAGCCTACAGGGTAAATAAAATATAGCATAAAACAGTTAAAAGAGTCAGATAAATCATGACGGCTGTCATGAAGCTTTGGTGTGACCTAGTTTGTGCTCCTCACAACCAGTGTTATAAACAGTTGACAACGTTCATAATGTTTGCCATTATTCTGCTGATTATTTCATGTTTTATCTCATGAACTCTAGAGTAATGAAGATGGTATTCTGACTTATACAGCATACAGTCAGATGTAACAGTTTAAGTTTGTATATACCAGCATTAGGATGGGGCTCAGTTTTGCTTAAAGGGGTCATATGATGCGATTTCAATTTTTCTTTTCTCTTTGGAGTGTTACAAGCTCTTGGTGCATAAAGAAGATCTGTAAAGTTGCAAAGACTAAAGTCTCAAATCCAAAGAGATATTCTTTATAAAAGTCAACCACGCTTACCTAAAATGGCTTGTTCCAACACG
Source organism: Sinocyclocheilus grahami (assembly GCF_001515645.1). Taxonomy (NCBI): domain Eukaryota; kingdom Metazoa; phylum Chordata; class Actinopteri; order Cypriniformes; family Cyprinidae; genus Sinocyclocheilus; species Sinocyclocheilus grahami. The sequence continues at coordinate 297,702 of NW_015506693.1, forward strand.
CCCCCACATGTCTACATCACAATGTGGGAAGATTTGTATAACGCCACCCAAACGTTCACGCAAAGAAAGAAGGCGTAGCTTTTATTCTCACTGTAGTATTTGTAGGGATTTCTTAATACCACAAACAACAGGACTGTGATATGCCACTGAATCGACTCATCATGAGGCTTCGAATTAATTCAGTCAGGAGACAACAAAGCTTTCTTTGTATCAGAACTGGAAAGTTCGTTCACAACATATAGAAACCACGATGTCTTGAGACCACCAATGAAGGAACTCTCACAGTGACAGACTCGTCTGGACTCCATGACCGTCTAATGCATAAATGGCTAAATCCGATAAACAGAAAGCGACAGATTAAAAGCTCTCTGTCCAGGAGAATAATGGCAGACTCCCAACTCGTGACATGGGCATGACCTCAGGACACCTCCCCTTCCCCCCCTGCACTCCAAAAAAGGGACACAAAACTTACAACAGACAATTTCAACAGATAATCAGTTCTGTCAGGACCACTATCGTCAGAATGATAGATACTTAGCATAAAGTTTGGTTTGGCGGTATGGTTCTGTTCTGGGCAAAAAACCTCCCTGCCCATCCATGCAGCCTGTCATGAATGAGCAGGGAGAGCAGCAATAATAACCCCCCCCCGTCAACAAAAGAGACAATTTTATAGCTCCATGTCCGAGCAGAAGAATGGCAGACACACAACTCGTGACATGGGCATGACCTCAGGACACCTCCCCTTTCCCCCCTGCATTCCAAAAAAGGGATGCATCCTTTTTCTACTTCCCAGAAAAAGCGTGCGTTTCTCCTGTCACAGACAAAGGGACACGAAACTTACAACAGAAAATTTCAACAGATAATAATTTATGCACATAACAGGGCAACCAGATTCACAAATAATATGTTGTATGTCTTATATATATGCCTGACGTGTTTCATGTAATCGGTGCAACTTTAATCAGTGTTTATTACCCTTTTTTAGGAAATAAGGTTATTAAAATGTGTGTAATATGTGAAGTTTAATCTTGAACGAATGGGCACGACAAACTTTAATAGTATGTACAATACTTGCATTTAAGAGACTTTATAGAAGTATTAACACAACGGATCAAAACCCCTTTGAACCTCAGATTCAATTGCTTCTCGCTGTTTACTCTCTTGAGTGAAGGCTTTTGCCGCTTGGTCTCCCGAATGCAGGCTCGTCGCCACTTGCTTTCCCGAGCCAGGCCTTGTAGCCATGTGGAGAGCACTCTAACTTGTGCTCACAAGCTGAACCATCAGGCGATCGACCATATAGAACTCAAACACTTCAGTTGACACTTTGCAATCTTCAAAGAACTTAAAGTCTTGCAAACAGAGACTTTTCAGCAGAACTGCTCAAGCCTCTACGTCATCAAGAAAGCAATCAATCCAATGAGGGCTTCCCCAAAAGGACCTCATCCTGATGTCACCGCAGTAACCAATCGGCAACGGAATTTCCCTCCAGTAGCCATCCAGGAAGCCTGTGTCAGCAACGAGAAAACCTCTCCGCTTCTCAGCTATCAGCAAAACGCAAGTACATAAAAAGCTCCTATCTGCTGAAATCGGTGCTGAACTGGTGAATTGAGTTAAGCAGTAAAGATAAGAAAATATCTGCTTTGTGAATTCTCTCAGGCTGAATTTAAAACCACTCATGGAAACGAGTGTTAGAACCAAGAAAACTTCATGCAACTCCATTAACTCATTCCTTCATTCTTCTGAGCTGTATATATGTGTGTGTGTGTATATGTGTGTTTTAGCTTAGTTTTAATGTAATCTAGAATAGCCAATAAAATTTGTGTTTCATTTATAAAGAATCATTGTCTGGTGTCATATAACTTTCAAGTCAAACATTGGCAAGATCACGTTACCTCGCTAAGAGCTTACAAATTATCACAATTGTATTGACCTGTGGCCAGGGAAAATACCCATAATCAGATGGTTAAGATGCATGAACATTAACGGCTCGCTGGACGACCGTTGATAAGGTGTAAACCATTCAAATTTGAAATCCGTTCTAATCAGGTGGACTTCGAATTTTCAGATTCGAGTCCTTTCAAAACCTGAATGAATTAATAATAATTAATTCCCTAAGAAACTGTCATGAATTCGGTCCATGGACTTCCGTTTATTCACCACCATAGGTCACCCTTTCCATTACATTGACTCTCGCACAACACAAACTGTTGCATAGCACCCCGGACTACATATCTCATCATTCTTTGCATGATTTGCACATTGCACTGATTGCACTCATTGCACACAGCTGTTTCTAATCACCTCACTCACTATATAACACCCATTCTAACCACCTTTCTCTGCTGAGTATTGTTTAGCCTGTACCCCTTTCCGAGTCTCCGTGTTTTCCTTGTTTTGCCTTGCCTGTTTTTGCGGTTTCTGATCTTTGCCTGTTTTCCTGGATTTTTCCCTCTCGTCTCGCCCAACACAAGTACAAACAAATCTTACAGCTGCTGAAATGGGTGCTGAACTGGTGAATTGAGTTAAGCAGTAAAGATAAGAAAATATCTGCTTTGTGAATTCTCTCAGGCTGAATTTAAAACCACTCATGGAAACGAGTGTTAGAACCAAGAAAACTTCATGCAACTCCATTAACTCATTCCTTCATTCTTCTGAGCTGTATATATGTGTGTGTGTGTATATGTGTGTTTTAGCTTAGTTTTAATGTAATCTAGAATAGCCAATAAATTCGTTTTCATTTATAAAGAAGTATTGTCTGGTGTCGTGACATTTTAAAGTGAAACACTGCCAAGATCCTTGCTACCTAGCTCGTAGCTTACTTATCAAAGAACGTATTACCCGTGGCCAGGGAAATACAAAGATTCAAGTTGTTAAAATATACTGAGATCACCGGCTCGCTGGACGTACGTTGATTTAAAGTGTAAACTATCAAATTTGAATTCAGTTTTAATCAGGTGGACCTTGAATTTTCAGAATCGAGTTCTTTCAAACCCTGAATGAATTAATAATAATCAATTCCCTAAAATTAAGTAATCAAAGACATTACATATTGTTGTTGCCGCAGCCGCCATGTCGTGAAGGCACCGTGTGTTTCCTTGTGAAAGCGAAACTACTTTGTTTGGCCTTCCAAAAGAGGACGATATCTGATCCTTGCTGGTCGCTGAGGAAATACATCAACTTCGCGCTGTGGATCGCCAGATCGGCTTTCACCGTGGACGAAGCGGAGTCCAGCCCGGGGTCGTCACATGTGGTTGCCGCAAGCCCGCCGGACGCTCCTTCGTCGAATCCGCCGGCCGCGCCGTTCTCAAGCCCGCCCGCCTCCGCTCACTCAAGCCGGCCTCCGCTCACTCTAGGCCGCGGTGTGTGACGCTGTTTCGTTGTGAAAGCGAAACTACTTTGTTTGGCCTTCCAAAAGAGGACGCGACTAGAAATTAGTGGTTAAGTTGTATTTACAACACTGTTCCAGAACAGTTTAACCCAAATATTCAGATGTGTCCAG
>NW_015506693.1:301287-333418 GCF_001515645.1 Sinocyclocheilus grahami
TAGGAAAGGGTTAAAGCTTAACTCAGTACAGAGAAGAGAAATAAGGAATGAAATTATAGAACCATTTGCATATTCAGCAGATCTGCCCGAGGGAAACATCAAATTCTTAGTTCAAACACACCTTTGTAAAAAGGTGTAAGTGATAACTCATGTATCAAGTAATAAGGCTAAGTTTGATACTTGCCTGTCTCATCTGTCTGAAAGAGAGGTTTGATGTAATCTGAAGTTTCCAGTTGATCTTTGCTGAATTTGGGTCGATGAAAATAACCAGTTTTGAGTCAGAGAATCTTGATTAATGGAAAGGTCGAGGCCGAAGCCTGGCACGTAACTTAGGATGTTCTGGAGCGTTGGCGCGTCTTATCGAAACCTAACAGAAACACCGACTGGGTGGGTCCCTGGAGCGCGGCCTCTAAGGTCGGAGAAGATCCCCGCCTCTCAAGATGGGGTTGTCCAATGAGAAAGATGGAAATTCCAAGCGGGAGGTGGCAATTGCTGGAGGGTTTTACGACCCTTTGTCTCTAAGCATGGCAATTTGCAAATGGACTTGAATCGAAATTACTAAAGATTCTCAGGACCCTAATATATATTGCCTATGTACTAACATATAATTTACACGATTGTTTCGATCATATGACGGCGAATTCATAGATACTAAACAAGGTAGGATTACATATAGTGAAAGGATGACAGGAATGGGTTCCCTCATAAGCATGCTTAAAATAGTCTAAAAATATCAGAGACAACATACACCATGACCTGAAGGATAAACTGTTCATTCAAAGAAAGGTTTTCCTATGAATTAATTAGTAGAAAAGTCCATTTCTACTGTGCATTTGTGCCTCTTGCTTCTGGAAAATGCAGTGAGAGTCTCTGCTCACATTCCTTTAGATCGTAATTGTATCTGGTGTCAGCATTGCTATGGAACCAGGGGCCTGTTCGGCTTCCTGGGGTGTTACAGAGTATTTGTTAAATCTAGCTAACAAAATATATATTGTGTGTTTGAGTGGTCCAGATGCTACAAGTAGCACTTGTTGTTTGTCATTTCTCAGATCACAAATGCAGACATGGTTTTATGTTTACGCGGCACGATGCAACGCAATGCATAAAAAGACAGTATAAGTCATTATAATCTGTAATTATGTCCCCACGGATGCAACAAACGCTGACTTGTTAGGTGAAGTTTTCTCATTAAATTCATACGATTTCCTATTAATTCAATGGAATGCATGGGAATAGTTGGGAATACCAATATGGTGGCGTTTTAATGTTTATGTCTCATTGCTCCGGCCGGACAGGGCATCACAATATGGTAAGGGACGCAACATTTCCGTCACATGCTTGAGGTATTCTGCCAATCACAACACTCTGGATAGCTGGCCAATCAGAGCACACCTCGCTTTTCAGACCGATGAGCTTTTTAAAAATCAACACGTTTCAGAAAGGCGGGGCATAGAGGAGAAATATTAATGTACAGTATGTGGAAAATAATGTGTTTTTTGAACCTTTAACCGCATAAACATATGACCCCTTTAAGTCATGCTGCGCAATTACAAGAATTTGTTGCTCTTAGCTTTCAGAGAAGCAAAAAAGTTACACAAAAAAGTTGTTGTCAACTAAGTATTCTTAACATTCCGCACATAAATCACAATGAATGTGACATGCAAGCTACTTTGTTAAGGGAAAAGATTACACATACTGCAGTGGGGTTCAGTAGGGTAATATTGGAAATCTGTTACTCAAAGTCTAATTTAAACCTGCAAAAATAAACAAACTTAGAATTTCCAAATGTTTAAACCATTTTATGAAAATATTTAAGATTCTGCTCCATTTCTGTTAGCAAGTTTGTGGTTAATCATGTTGTGTTGGGATAACATGGATTATCAGGTTTCATCTGAAATTTGTGGGTTTTTTTGTGAACTTTAAAAAAATGTTTATGTGTGATTATATACAACTCTTTTTACATTTCACACACATTCACACTCACAAATCAAGCTATCATTTCATGTACTCTTGGGGGCCCCTGTGACCTGTTTAGTTTGCTTATGCCTTGGGCCAGTGTTGTGCCCAATGGCTCTTGTCATGAGATGAATGAGAATATGCACGCGGATGCTCACATTACTGCTGAATATGTAGGCCTACATGCTGAGTGAAATACAGACTGAACGGAATGTCAACACATCCCACCGCTACATGGCCAGATGATTACGTTTCTCGGCTGAATAAAGTAAAGTTTTGATGGATAAAGATTGCAATCAAGGTAAAGACGATTGTGGTGGCATACAGGAGTCGCACAATAAGCATGCGTGAGTCCGTTATATAGGCCTATGATGTGTGTATGAGCGCTCTTGACACACCGATCGCACGTTGTGTTTATGCACAGGCACAGACATTTCCGTACATTCATGTTGTTTCCACACACATTCAGGATAATGTTTTGATTTCTTATATGTATGTTGCCGAATTTGTGAGATTGTGAGAACTACCCTTTAATTTTTTGGTTTACTTTCCTGGATATAGCAAATGACAAAATTAATTAATTTGATAAACAAGATAAATGGTGTATGCTTAATTAAATGAAGAGTGCGATCTGATTACAAATTTTTATCTGTTGACAGCCCTTAGGTATATGTATGTATGTATGTATGCAAGAATAAAATGTTTGTTGCAGGACTGACCAGTTATTTGCAGTATGCTTTTCAAACAGTGACCCATAAAAAAATAAGCTGCATTGACAAAAAAAATTACACCCATTGAAATGACAGTTCCAGCTCAGCAAAATTATGGTTAAACCTTAAAGGGGTGGTTGATTGCGATTTTACTTTTTTAACCTTAGTTATTGTGTAATGTTGCTGTTTGAGCATAAACAATATCTGCAAAGTTACGATGCTGAAAGGATATTATTGAACCTAAACCTCTGCTAAGCTTAAGTAGAGTGAAGGCTTTAGTCTTATCTACTCAGGCGAGTGTGAGACTGCCCATGTGGGGTAAAGCAGGGATTTAAGGATAAAGAGTATGCATACCCTTTCATCCTTGTAAATGGGGAATGAATGTAAGAAGTAGCATTAATTGTTCACTTGACGGTGGATGGTAAAAGAGTTGTAGATTATCTGTGCCCAGGTGATGGCATTCATTTTATGTTGGAAGAAGTACCTTTTAAATTGAGAGCAATGTCTGTCACTTTAGATAGAGGGGGCTTTGGTCTTTTGGTCAAACTGTTTAAAATATTTTCTTTCATTTTCTGCAGAAGAAAGTAAGTTTACGGGTTACAGGTTATGAATAAAATGAGGGTGAACAAATAATTTGAGAATTTTATTTTTCTTATTATGGTGGGGCTGTTCGTTTACGAGACAGACTAAAGATTTGCATGCCTGGTCAATGGTACAGCATTGGCCAGTACATCCAATAAGATGTACATGTATTTCATTATATTCCCCTCAGTGATGGAGATTATTTCTCCACTAGGACATAGAGAGTATTTATCTGAGAGGAGAGGAAAAACATTACCGGCTAGTGGAATTGATGGAATACGCATACACATGGGTACAGAGGGCAGAAATATTTGTTTTAGACATTGATTTAAAGTGAGAGTAAGTGGTCAAAAACTCTAGAATTCAGCAGCAAACACTAACAACAGCCAAATGGATGAAAGATTTTCTAATTTTCATTTTCTCAGTCTGAAAGGGAAGAAGAAAGAAAATATTGATATACTGGTAATGTGAATGGACCACCATGTGAATGGTGTGTGAATTTGTGGTGTACTTGTGAGCACAACAACGTGATTGGTGGTAATTATGTGCTCTTTAGAAGATAAATGCTGCACTTTCCTCAGGGCCTGGATTCCAGTCTGTCCTTCTTTCAGTTACACACTGCACACAAAGGCCAAATATAGCATTTACATTTATCTCGTAAATGATTTTTATGTATCAGGTCCATGATAATGAATTCAGTACATTTATATAAATTACTTATAAATAAATCAGCAATTTACATTACATTTATGTTATATTCAGAATTCTTTGATGAATAGAAAGTTAAAAAGTACAGCATTTATTTGACATAGAAATCTTTTATAACAATGTAAAAAAACTTTACTGTCACTTTTGATCAGTTTAATTCACCCTTGCTTAACAAAAGTATTAATTAGTTGTTTTTTTAATAATTAAAGTGTTAATAATTTAATTCAATATTCAGGAACACTTTCTTTTAAGGTGTCCTTGTTACACATGTTACATGTACTTACTATTATAATAACAATTAATTATGCATAATTACATGCAAGTAACCCTAAATCAAATCCTAATCCCAACCCTAACCATATAGTAAGTACATGTAGTTAATTAATATTACTCAATACTTAAATGTATAATTACACTGTAACAAGGACACCTTAAACTAATGTGTAACCAAATTTTCTTATTGATCCCAAAATTTTGAACAGTAGTGTACTTTGATAACAACTGCCAATTTAAGCATACTTATTGGGACTGTTTATTATCAAATTTTCCATATGCCCCTTTTTATCTATCACTTATAGGAAAGGCAAAAATGGACACAAAAGCAAATCCTTAGTGTACAGCTTGATATGCAATGGACCTACTGCTAGGTCTTACAACTGTGGATGTGTTTTTCTTAAGTGTAGGTACTGGAATTTTCCCAAATTTATTTTAGTGAAAAAAATTTAAATAAAAATCCAATGAACAACCATCCTTTTCATAATAATTTATGTAGGATATCAGACCGAATCAGACAATCTAAGATTTGGTAAAACATGATTGAGGCACGAGGAGTCACAAAAATTCCACAGAGGCCCAAGACAACAGGATGTCATAAATCAGACCCGAGCATTAGCCAGGCTGAAGCAAGCTTCGGATTGACTTTTCCCTCCACCTCACGACAAAGAACAGACTTTCGGAAATTCCTTATAGAACTCTTAATCTCTGGTCTTCGTAAACTTGGGATTTCACATTTTCATTCTCTTAAACTAATTATTTCCTCACTTTCTCTCTTTCTGCAACTTGTGTGTGAATGCGTGTGTTAGATTAGTTTATGTCTTAGATTTATCCAATAAAGCCTTATTTATATTGAAAAGAGAAGTATCTTGTGTTTTGTGCTCACAAGTTAATGTCTTAAACTGCCGATCTTGTTACATGTGCTAATTAATAGTGTTTTCACTATATTTTGGATATAAATATCCATTGCAGAATTGATGTCATACGGCTCATTCACTGACTCGCTGGCCGTCTCAGTGATCAGCCGTAAAAAGTGATTCTATCCTAATTCCCTTACATATTAATGGTGGAGTTCCCTTTAACATCTTAAATGATTCCCTTTGAGCTAAATTTACCTGTTTCCCTTACATTTACGATGTGCATATTTTATTTTAATACAAATCTGTCAAGTGGAGACTAAGTGCATCGGTGAAAACAAAAGAAAAATGTTAACCTAAATTGAATATGACATATCTTTTTCTTGAGAGAACACAGACATAATTACAGTCTATTATGTTTTGTTCATTTTAACTTAATTGATAGAAGCATCTGACTTCATTCTGTACGAGAGATTAGAGCTTTCTTTCAGTTCATAATCAAGTTTGTTTTGTAACTGTCAGCAAACAGGAGGATCAACACAGGTAAATGTTATAAACCCAAACAAACTTTATTGGTAGAACCAGAAGACAAGCAGTGAAGCAGGCGAGTTCATCCTGTATTCCACTAAGAGGTGATTACATATCCTGTTCATCATCTAATGGACTAGAAAGTCCAGTGGATTTTAAAGAGTTTATTTGTTTACCTGTATTAAACAACATGATGATACAGATGGTGCTTAGTACAGACTTCCAGATGTTTGGCAGACCCCACAAAGTCAAAGGATTATGAGATCAAAGTGACACAGAGGGCAAAAAAAATGCTGATCTCAGATCCACCCTGAAAGCAGCGGAAACATGCAAACTGTCCTCATGTCCTGGGCTAATGGATCTGAGCCAGAATCCGGTCACCCTAAATCTATTCTGATACAACAAGATCATCATATCTTGTTGGATAAGGCTAAATTAACAACTTGCAAAAGAGATTTAGAAAGGACTGAAGAAATAAATGAAGTTTACTTCGCACTTCCAAGATGATGAAAACATGTTCTGCCCTCAGATACCCTCCTACCCCTCTACAAACGAGAGAGAGATGCACACGCAACATCAACATTACAATAAGCAGTGTTTGTGAGCAGAGCTAGGCTTGGCTCTTTATATGAAACTAATAGTGGCCTGAGGCTGCTAGCAAAAATAGAACAAACAAATAGAGAAGGTGCAGGAAAGAGAAAAATCTGGTGAATTCCTTCAAATTGTTGTCTGGTGGGATTGGGGGTGATTGGTGAGAGAAGGATAAGGGTATAGCAAGGATGCCAACAAAGTTTGTGTGCTCTGAAAATGAAAATTAATATTGGGAAGAAGAAGAAACTTTCACTGTGTCTTCAAATGAGTCTGTGATTCAAATTACACCTGAGTAATTTTACAGATGAAGTTTGCTATTTTATGTTCTGCTGTTATTATGAACTGGATGAACCCATCGGTGTCTTGATGAAATCTAAATGGAATTATAATGCAGGACCTAGAATCCATTATTCTTCATTCCTTTACATAGATCAGACTGAGCATTGCAAGTATTTTTTTAAACAAATGTGCTATTAAACTGGAAAAACAGAGAACACTAAAGATGTGCTTTGCCTTTTGAATTATGTACACCTCTTTGTTGAGTGCATTTGAGATTCCTTGCAGCACTTTTTACCCCTAAAGTAGTCTGAACTAGAGTTGGGTTACTTGGACTTGGACTCGGGCTGCGATTATGAATAAACTCAGGAGGAATTGTACTCAAAAATTATATGGACTCCAACGTTTAAAAAATGTTCAGTGTCGAATCTATGCCATACTGTATGCAACATAAAATATAATAAATAACAAAATAAAATTAAGATAACAAGACATTAATAAACATCTTCCACTCAAACTCATTTGGAACCAACACTAATTTGAATGTTATTTTAGTGTTATTTATATACTAATACAGTATTTAATAATATATTGAATCACCTTGTATTTTAATAAATAAAATTACATTTTAGTTTTATTTATAGTTTATTTTTACTTTATTTATAAGTTTCAGTCATGTTGTTGTCCTTTCATAATTTTTTTGTTTAGTTTACATAAACTTATTTTATTTCAGTTCGTTTCTAAGGTAATATTTCTCATTTTAAATTTTTTAGTTTTGGTTAACCATAAAAACAATGGTCTGACAAGCCAGATGCAAACAACCTTCATTGGTGGTTTGAAATGCACATCAAATCTGATTTTGTTAATGCATCTCAGTCTGAACAGCCATGTGTTTTATGCAATGGTTAATCATCAGTCTTTGTTCTTTTTTTCCATTAGCATGACAACCAATGTGCATTTGCTAGCAAACGTGCATTGTCAGGGGTGCTATAAAGGATCCACGTGCAAAGGCAGTCCGTTAGAATCAGTCTCTTTATTGAAGACACAAAACAAGGCAGTCTGTCGTACGATGACACAGAACTGGATGAAACACAATGAAACACAAATCGATCGGGGATGGTCTGGTTCCAAGGACTCCTGTCTTGGCAAGAAAGCTCGTATGGGCTGGGCTCACTGGAAGCAGCCACCGGGCACCGAGAACACTAAGACGAGCACAACACACTAAGCAAGACAAGACATGGTCAGAACTCTGATAGTATCGACATGAATGGCCAAACAATACCGTATGCATTTCACAAAATAATCCGACAGAGAACAGTGAGCCCAACCACTAGAAATAGAGTGACTAATAGATCAGAGTGGAAACAGGTGTCCCTGCAAAGCAGCACGCACGCTGATTGCGAGGACAAACAGGTGGAGATGAGAGCTAGAATGAGCATGGGCATGCCTGAGTGTGTGTGTGCGCATGATAGAGTATGTATGTGTGTGTATGTATGTGTGAGAGAGAAACAGAGAAGCAAACCCAGCTCATGACAGTACCCTTCCCTCAACGAGCACCCCCAGGCGCTCCCGAGGAAGAAGCCTGGCGAGAATGGTAGAAGTCCTCGATCAGCAAGCGATCCAGGAGGTCCCGGGCCGGAATCCAACACCTCTCATCAAGACCGTACCCCTGCCATTCCACCAAAAACTGGTGACCGCGCCCTCGAGGACGAACGTCAAGAAGCTTATGGACTCTGTAAACAGAAGCCTCCTCGTCAATAGGAGGAGGAGGTAGGGGGGGATGGGTGGGAGTGCGAATAACTGGTTTGACGCAGGATACGTGAAAGATCGGGTGAACACGGCGCAACTGATGGGACAATTTGAGTCTGATCGCCACCGGACTGAGAACCTTAAAAATGGTAAAGGGCCCAATAAAGCGGGGCCGTAGCTTGCGAGAACCCTCTTGAATAGGCAAATTACGGGTGGAGAGCCACACCTTCCAACCACAAACATATCTGGGAGCCTGTAGCGAATCAATTTATGGGGAAATATGAATAATTAACCATAACTAGTTATAATTAACTATTCATATTTTAGATCCACTGTAGATATTTAGCTGACCACTCAGGGTCAATCCTGGCATCCAGTATATTGAGTGAGGGGACTGTGACGACTTGTTAATCTAATGAATAATTGATTTGTTAAATCAAATAAAAATTAGTGTGTCAGATTGGTCGAGACGCTACAGCCCTAACCCGGTGACGATTGGCGGCTCGACGTGTATGTGCACTGGTACAACACAAAGCTGATCTCACCCTCCTCCAGGTACGTTTACATCTCTGAATAAATGCCTCTACAGAGGGAACGGAGGACTGGGCCTCTTGGGATGTAAATAGTGGGGGTTGATAACCAAGACAACACTCGAACGGAGATAACCCTGTGGCGGACGAGGGCAAAGAATTATGGGCATACTCCGCCCAGGATAGTTGGTCTCACCACGACGTGGGGGTACGCGAGGTCAAGCTACGCAACATGTGACCAAGAATCTGATTGGTCCTTTCGGCTTGTCCATTGGTCTGTGGATGGAATCCTGACGACAGACTGGGGGATGCCCCTATCTGATGACAGAATTCCCTCCAGAACTGAGAGACAAACTGCGGCCCTCTGTCAGACACAATGTCCGAAGGAAGACCATGGATCTTGAAAACGTGATCTACCATAACCTGAGCGGTCTCACGGGCGGACGGTAATCCTGGGAGAGGGATAAAATGAGCGGCCTTCGAAAACCGGTCCACAACTTTAAGGATGACCGTATTACCGGCCGATAACGGAAGACCGGTCACAAAATCCAACGCAATGTGAGACCACGGACGTGATGGAATGGGGAGGGGCCTAAGAAGACCTGCCGGTGGAGTGTTACTAGACTTAGTCTGGGCACAGATGTGACAAGAAGCAACAAAGCGCCGAACATCACGTTCTCTAGTGGGCCACCAAAACCGTTGACGAATAGCGGCCAACGTACCCCTAACTCCCGGGTGTGCCACCAATTTGGAAGAGTGACCCCAGCGAAGAACTGCTGAACGAATGGCCTCCGGAACGAATAACGTTCCTTCAGGAGTGCGAGGTGGCCTCGTGACATGAACAAGGGCTCTCCTCACCGCCTGTTCCACTCCCCAGACGGCCGCCCCGACCACACAACACTGAGGTAAAATGCTCTTGTTGGTCGAGGGACCCCCTGACAAGCCGAACTGACGTGAGAGAGCATCCGGCTTGAGATTCTTAGAACCGGGTCTAAACGAGATCGAAAACTCAAAGTGGCCGAAGAAAAGTGCCCACCGTGCCTGACAGGCATTAAGTCTCTTAGCGGTGCGGATGTACTCCAGATTCCGGTGATCCGTCCAGACTATAAATTGCACATTGGCTCCCTCAAGCCAGTGTCGCCATTCACCTAGCGCCAGACGGATCGCCAAAAGTTCTCGGTTACCGACGTCGTAGTTGCACTCAGCGGGCGAAAGGCGATGCAAATAGAAAGCGCACGGATGAACCTTCTCATCAAGGGAAGAGCATTGCGACAATATAGCTCCTACCCCGACGTCGGAGGCATCAACCTCAACAATAAATTGTCTCTCGGGATCAGGGGTAATAAGGATGGGGGTGGAGGTGAATAATCCCTTGAGCCGATCGAACGCACTCTGCACAGCCTCGGACCAAGCAAATCGAGTCTTGGACGAGGTGAGGAAAGTAAGAGGAGCGGCGACTTGACTAAAGTTACGGATAAACCGGCGGTAAAAATTAGCAAACCCCAGAAACCGCTGGAGCGCAACTCGAGAATCTGGAACGGGCCAATCAATGACAGCACGAACCTTGTCAGGGTCCATGCTGATCCCCTCCGCCGAAACCACCGAACCGAGAAACGTGACGGATTGGGCATGAAACATGCACTTCTCTGCCTTAACAAACAGGTGGTTCTCAAGCAAACGCTGCAAAACTTGGTGGACATGCTGTTCGTGTACCTGAAGAGAAGGCAAAAAGATAAGAATGTCGTCCAAATACACAAACACAAAGACATTAAGCATATCTCTCAAGACGTCATTAACTAAGGCCTGAAAAACCGCGGGGGTGTTGACCAGCCCTAACGGTAAAACCCGATACTCAAAGTGGCCGATAGGGGTGTTAAACGCCGTTTTCCACTCGTCTCCCTCCTTAATACGTACCAAATGGTAAGCATTGCGTAAGTCTAGCTTCGTGAAAATCCTTGCGCCCTGTAAGATCTCGAAGGCCGACGACATAAGAGGCAAGGGATAGCGATTCTTGACTGTTATGCCGTTCAGCCCCCGATAATCAATACAGGGACGCAAGGACCCATCCTTCCTCTTTACAAAGAAGAACCCAGCACCGGCAGGCGAGGAGGACGGAACGATAATTCCCGCGGCGAGAGACTCTGTGAGGTATTTCTCCAGAGCCTATCACTCGGGCGCCGAGAGCGAGTATAAACGACCGCGAGGTGGCATGGTGCCCGGAAGGAGCTCTATGCTGCAGTCATAGGGGCGATGAGGCGGCAAGGAAGTAGCCCGGGAACGGCTGAAGACCGCCCGCAGATCGTGGTACTCCCCTGGAACTCCTGACAATTCACCAGGCTCCTCCTGAAACACAGACACAGAGGAAACAGTAAGGACAGCAGACACCAAACAGTTGACATGACACGATAAATTCCATGAGTGAATAGCACCCTTAACCCAGTCAATCTGATGGTTGTGCCGAGTAAGCCATGGATGCCCAAGAACGATGGGGGTCAACGGGGACTGGAAAACAAAAGAAGAAATAGTCTCTCTGTGATTTCCTGAGACGGTAAGGCTCACCGGGCTGGTGATACGGTGAACTGAAGAAAGTACCCTCCCATCTAGGGCAACAACGGTGGTAGTGTCCTTTAAGTCCAGCAGAGGGATCCCCGTTCGCTAGCCCATCTCTCATCAATAAAATTGCCCTCTGCCCCCGAATCAATGAGTGCTGGGCCCACAACGGAAAAACCAGCCCATCGAAGGACAGGGTCATATGAGACCTGGGTGAAGAGGGGATGACAGTTGCGCTCGCCAGTACTCCTCCTTCTACTGGCGAGGTCTGGCTTTTAATACGCACGAAGTGGCGAAATGCCTGGCCGTGCCGCAGTAGAGGCAGAGACGGTTCAGAATCTGCCATTGTCGTTCCTCCACAGAAATGCGAACACCCCCCCCCCCCACCGCCCATTGGTCCCGACAAGAACGGCACCTGTCCAAACGAATGCCCAGTTCAATAAGCTCATCCAGCTGTGTCGGCGGTCCACGCGCTTAAATCCTTACGATCCATATTCAGTCCCTCCAGAAAGCGAGCGACCAAAGCAGGTTCATTCCACTCGCATGTGGTCGCCAGCGTCCGGAACTCAATAGCGAAATCAGCGACAGACCTTCTGCCCTGATGAAGCACAGCGAGAAGGCGCGCAGCTTTGCGACCGAAAACAGATCGGTCGAATATCTTGATCATCTCCTCCTTGAAGAACTCGAAACGACCACAGCAAGGAGTCTGTGCCTCCCAAGCGGAGGTTCCCCATTCGCAAGCTCTCCCCGTGAGCAGCGAAAGTACAAAGGCGATCCGGGTGGAATCTCCCGCATAAGTCTGAGGCTGGATAGAAAAGACAACCTCACATTGAGTCAGAAAAGCTCTGCATTTAGTGGGCTCACTGGCATAGCAGGGGGGGTTATTAACACTCAGAGGGTGGATGTCGGCCGTAATACGTTGTGGGTTCTCGGTAGAGCTGTAGAAGACGAGAAGATAAATTCGTCACCTGTGCGGTGACGGGCGGCAGACAACTCCTCCTCATGTCTGCCGAGCATGACTCCCTGAATCTCCACCGCTTCTCGGATAGGTTCCTCCCTTGCTGGATCCATCCTTGGTCGGATTATTCTGTCAGGGGTGCTGTAAAGGATCCACGTGCAAAGGCAGTCCGTTAGAATCAGTCTCTTTATTGAAGACACAAAACAAGGCAGTCTGTCGTACGATGACACAGAACTGGATGAAACACAATGAAACACAAATCGATCGGGGATGGTCTGGTTCCAAGGACTCCTGTCTTGGCGAGAGAGCTCGTATGAGCTCGGCTTACTGGAAGCAGCCACCGGACACCGAGAACACTAAGACGAGCACAACACACTAAGCAAGACAAGACATGGTCAGAACTCTGATAGTATCGACATGAATGGCCAAACAATACCGTATGCATCTCACACAATAATCCGACAGAGAACAGTGAGCCCAACCACTAGAAATAGAGTGACTAATAGATCAGAGTGGAAACAGGTGTCCCCGCAAAGCAGCACGCACGCTGATTGTGATGACAAACAGGTGGAGATGAGAGCTAGAATGAGCATGGGCGTGCCTGAGTGTGTGTGTGCGCATGATAGAGTATGTATGTGTGTGTATGTGTGTGTGAGAGAGAAACAGAGAAGCAAACATGACATGCATGCAGTACATATCTAGTCCAGATGCACGTAACTTGTAGTCTAGAGTCAGTTCAAAATCGAAACACCAAAGTGGCTATATTTGACATAAAAGCTTTATTTTCCACCATAATCTTAGCAGCCATAAGAATACATTTTGCTGCTACATTAATCAAGGTAATGTTCAGAATCAAGTGGCAGTAACATACGTGTTTGTGTAGGAGTGCTCACTTCCAATGTTCTGCCTTTTGGAATAAGTGGGGCATAAAGGTGGTGACTTTCGAATAAAATTCTCCTTTTTCTGTCAGAAAACTATCAATGAAATAACTGAAATTAGATGTATAGATTTAGCTATGTATTGATATTAGCTATGACTTTAAAAGAAAAAAACTGGAGGAAAACAACCTCCTACACCACTATCCCCATCTTTTAATTCACTGAGGACATATAAGTGAAATAAATTGTGATTAAATAATCCTATAACTGGCAAGGATGAAGTGAGGGAAAAAATAGAGTTGGTGAATGTGTGGAGGGAAGGATGAAGAGAATCGATTAGCCGGGATTGCAGAAGAAAGGAGGCTAAGACATCAGCTGCTTGCTTCTGATAACAGCAGAGCCATGTAACCCTCCTCTCACTAATGCACCCACTGATCATCACTTGGCTGGTGAGTATGTGATGGTGCTGTCAGAGTTCTGCTCATTGCGTGGCTGAGTGCTGCCAGTGCTCTGTTGTACTGCCAGCATCATACCAGAAAGCTAGAAGAAAAGACGAGAACACTCGAAATCATCACGTCCATAATGAACCACATGACCTGGTCAATGAGAGGATGACCCTAATATGTGACGTAAGCGGCCCCTCATTATTTCTCACGTCAATACTCGCATTGACTGTGTGTGCTACTTTAACCATATGTGTGTGTAGCTGTAGACACCTGCAAGTATGAGTGACTTTATTGTACAGTATAGAATGGCCTACAAGACCGTTAACGAGGAAGAGTAGTAAGTGTATATGCCCTGTGTA
This sequence comes from Sinocyclocheilus grahami, assembly GCF_001515645.1. Lineage (NCBI taxonomy): Eukaryota > Metazoa > Chordata > Actinopteri > Cypriniformes > Cyprinidae > Sinocyclocheilus > Sinocyclocheilus grahami. Next base: position 315,239 of record NW_015506693.1, read on the forward strand.
CTGAATGTTACGTCACACAAAGGGAATTTATTGATCCCAGATATCTGTTCCTAATATCACGCAAAGTAAATGATTTGGCTGTGGCGTATAGCACTAAATTTGTCTTTTTTTTTGTATCTGAGGCTCAACGCTCTATGACAACCTAAGCTACTATTTGGACTATCTGCCCGATTATGTATGTGTTGTAATATTGCTGTTATGCAGCAGTTCTATCAACTTAGTTAATTTAAATTTCAGATAAAATGTCCAGTACTAACTTTTGTGTAATTTTAATCACTCTGCCGGTAATCTCAAAATAGGTTTTACTATAATATAAAAATGTTTTACTGCAATATAAAAATAATGAATAGCTACAGCTAGGCCTACAGTGAAAAAATACTTTGAAACAATATTTAATTGCTAGTAAATTTGACAAATAATTACAAATAAATAGTGAGTAACATATTAAACATGATAAATCAGTGTTGGCAATAATATTCTGCACTTCTGAATGTTTCTGTGTGTGCACGATCTGTACATTATGTGCGAGCTAGTGTGTTGTGCGCACGTGTGCAGCAATGTAGCAGCACATTAGTTTAGAGCGGAGATTAACTACCTGTAAAATAAACAGTTTAAAATGTGAAGTCACCCAATCAATACTCAGTATCCACATGCTACAAACAAACATGCTTGAGATAAAAACTCGTCCATCGCCATCATTATAACCTTCACCTTCTTTCTGATATGAGTGATCCACATACTGTATCTGTCAAGCTAGCTCAGTGGTTTTCAATCCTGGTCCTGGGGACCTACCACTCTGCACATTTTGTATGTCTCCCTTATTTAATAACACACCTGATTCAGATCACCAGCTCATTAGGTGAGAGCTCCATGAACTCAGCTGAGTGTGTCAGATAAGGGAGACATTCAAAATGTGCAGAGCAGTGGGTCTCCAGGACCAGCACTGAAAATCACTGAGCTGGTTTAATGCATGAATTCTTGATCAAATGCAGTTATATTATAGGCTGTTGACATTAATTGTGGTAGTGGAGCTTTCCCTTTAAAAAAAATCCACTCCTCGCTCCAGTCAAAAATCACACCACTCCACTCCTCATTCGACTCCCTCTCCACTCCGCTCACATACTTAGATGCAAACTGTTTCAGCTAAGAAACATTACACAGACATTTTTTTTAATATGTACGTTTTCTAGTTCTTCAAAATAAATATGTTTTAAGTAAGAAAGTAAGTCATTCAGGTTTGAAATGACATTAGGTTGAGTCAATGATGTCAGAATTCTCATGTTTGGGTGACGTATCCCTTTAACATACTCACAAGACATTAAAATTACTATAAATGTGACTTGCAATGCCTTTTTATTATGCATGAGCTCATCTGCATATAATATTCAGATGTTTTGATATTGATACTACATCATACATTTTAACAATACTAGAAAAACCTACAAATAATAGATTATATATGCTATAGATGATAGATGCTGAGTGTGTTGAAAACAAAGCCTAAAAAAACAAAAAAAACAATATCTGTTGTCTGACATCATCGAATCACTGACAGAGCTTTTAAAATTACACCGTACAATATACAGTATAGGTGTGTCCTTTGACTTATTACAGCAAAACACTGCTTAACTGCAGTGGTATTCTTCATCATTTTCTGAAGGTCACGGTCAGGGTTATCATTTCAGTCAGGGTCAGGGTTAAGTAGGACAGGCAGCCCATTTTTCTCCATGATGTGATGCAGTGCACATGCCACCATTGCACTTCCTCATGGGGCTGTACAGCTCTGTGCTATTTGTTCAGACCTCTCCAAACAGCTAAAGACCTATACTGCAGTCTCCCACATTATACTATTTATCTTGCCAGGCCATCTCGCACATCACTCAGAGTTAAGTGCATGCCACAGATTGATTTTTATTCAAGTGAAAATGTTTTCTTTCTTCTCAGAATGTGATTTCTGCAATTCTGAACACGATTCCAAGAACATGGCCTTCAGGAATCAAAATCATCATGAGCCAAGAAATTCTTGTTATTATTAAAGCAAGCTGCCTATATAGAATACCATTGCAAACAGTGCATCCAATCTTTCCTCTTTTTAGCTTGTATTTTAATGCATTTCAAGTAGTTTCATAACATAAATGTGAAGCAATTATGAATTACTTCAGATCTCTGTGTGTGCACGATCTGTACATTATGTGCGAGCTAGTGTGTTGTGCGCACGTGTGCAGCAATGTAGCAGCACATTAGTTTAGAGCGGAGATTAACTACCTGTAAAATAAACAGTTTAAAATGTGAAGTCACCCAATCAATACTCAGTATCCACATGCTACAAACAAACATGCTTGAGATAAAAACTCGTCCATCGCCATCATTATAACCTTCACCTTCTTTCTGATATGAGTGATCCACATACTGTATCTGTCAAGCTAGCTCAGTGGTTTTCAATCCTGGTCCTGGGGACCTACCACTCTGCACATTTTGTATGTCTCCCTTATTTAATAACACACCTGATTCAGATCACCAGCTCATTAGGTGAGAGCTCCATGAACTCAGCTGAGTGTGTCAGATAAGGGAGACATTCAAAATGTGCAGAGCAGTGGGTCTCCAGGACCAGCACTGAAAATCACTGAGCTGGTTTAATGCATGAATTCTTGATCAAATGCAGTTATATTATAGGCTGTTGACATTAATTGTGGTAGTGGAGCTTTCCCTTTCAAAAAAATCCACTCCTCGCTCCAGTCAAAAATCACACCACTCCACTCCTCATTCGACTCCCTCTCCACTCCGCTCACATACTTGGATGCAAACTGTTTCAGCTAAGAAACATTACACAGACATTTTTTTTAATATGTACGTTTTCTAGTTCTTCAAAATAAATATGTTTTAAGTAAGAAAGTAAGTCATTCAGGTTTGAAATGACATTAGGTTGAGTCAATGATGTCAGAATTCTCATGTTTGGGTGACGTATCCCTTTAACATACTCACAAGACATTAAAATTACTATAAATGTGACTTGCAATGCCTTTTTATTATGCATGAGCTCATCTGCATATAATATTCAGATGTTTTGATATTGATACTACATCATACATTTTAACAATACTAGAAAAACCTACAAATAATAGATTATATATGCTATAGATGATAGATGCTGAGTGTGTTGAAAACAAAGCCTAAAAAAACAAAAAAAACAATATCTGTTGTCTGACATCATCGAATCACTGACAGAGCTTTTAAAATTACACCGTACAATATACAGTATAGGTGTGTCCTTTGACTTATTACAGCAAAACACTGCTTAACTGCAGTGGTATTCTTCATCATTTTCTGAAGGTCACGGTCAGGGTTATCATTTCAGTCAGGGTCAGGGTTAAGTAGGACAGGCAGCCCATTTTTCTCCATGATGTGATGCAGTGCACATGCCACCATTGCACTTCCTCATGGGGCTGTACAGCTCTGTGCTATTTGTTCAGACCTCTCCAAACAGCTAAAGACCTATACTGCAGTCTCCCACATTATACTATTTATCTTGCCAGGCCATCTCGCACATCACTCAGAGTTAAGTGCATGCCACAGATTGATTTTTATTCAAGTGAAAATGTTTTCTTTCTTCTCAGAATGTGATTTCTGCAATTCTGAACACGATTCCAAGAACATGGCCTTCAGGAATCAAAATCATCATGAGCCAAGAAATTCTTGTTATTATTAAAGCAAGCTGCCTATATAGAATACCATTGCAAACAGTGCATCCAATCTTTCCTCTTTTTAGCTTGTATTTTAATGCATTTCAAGTAGTTTCATAACATAAATGTGAAGCAATTATGAATTACTTCAGATCTGAGTATTTAACTCCATTTCAAGTTTTCATACTTGGTTTGATTACTTTGTCTGAGCTCAAATACACCTCTTTGGCCTACCAGTCTTTTTTCACTTTGTACTTTTGATCTATATTTCTTATTGTTAAATTCAGATGTAAATGACATATACACTTTCCTATACTTATTTTGTACATATGCAATGTTTAAATAGTAGGCCCCTCGGACTTTATCAGGTTAACAGTCCCAGAGTTGGACTTTACAATATACTCCACTCATTTTAAGTGTAGCCAATGTAAATTTGCCAGGACTTGGGGAAGTGAGCCTTATTCTGGCGAAGTATCTGCCATTAAGCTTTCTAGGGAGCTTTTAGGCATCCCTCCAAGGAAAACTTTGGCATGGATAAGGCAGAAAGACACATCATGAATACATTTTTCAGAATTGTTGAAACTGTCTTTCAAACCATTATTTGTCTCGGAAGAGAGAGAGAGGTGATTGCAAGATTGAAAGAGGGAAGATTGCAATGGAAGAGGGGTTATATACATACTAGTAACAGGATTGTAGGGCTTCTCTTAAAAAAAAAAAAAGGTTGTATCAGAACTGCATTATATTAAATTGAATTCAGTTGTTTTAGGCATTGAACATACACTGTTCCAATTGGTAGATCTACAGTATAGAGATATGCTTTGACTATCAGCTCTAGTAGGCATTGCAATAGAAATTTGTGATTCTTTTGTAAGATGACGACACCAAAGGAGAACCATGAGTCAGCAGCTGAGCTGGGGTGCGTTTCCCAAAAACAACTATGGTCGCAAGTTCTGTCGTCACCGATAGAGTTCAGTCGAACTTACCTCCATAGTTAGCTAACGATGCTTTTGGGAAACGCACCCCTGGACAGAATTTGAGACTTAAAGGGATAGTTCACCCAAAAATGAAAATTACCCCAAGATTTACTTACCCTCAAGCCATCCTAGGTGTATATGACTTTCTTCTTTCAGACGAATACAATCTGAGTTATGTTAAAAAATGTTCTGGCTCTTCTAAGCTTTATAAAGGCAGTAAATGGGGGATGAGATTTTGAAGCCCCAAAAAAGTGCATCCATTCATCCATCATAAAAGTACTCCACATGGCTCCGGGGGGTTAATAAATATGGAATCAATTCAATGCCACATATATTTGCAAAAGAAAATAATGTTTTGCAAAAGGAAAATAAAGTATTGTAAGAAAAAAAGAGTTTTGCAAACAAAAATAAAGAATCACAAAATAGAAATAAAATAGAGCAAAAGCAATGATTTCACAACACATATTTTCCATGGCCATATCTACTAAGTTACTTCACGTTTCTGCGCATTTCACTTTGTGGCATTGTTTTGACATGGGGTGGAGTCTTTGGAGAGGGTGCTTGGGATGGTGGGACCGAATGCGTCCATCGCCATCATTATAACCTTCACCTTCTTTCTGATATGAGTGATCCACATACTGTATCTGTCAAGCTAGCTCAGTGGTTTTCAATCCTGGTCCTGGGGACCTACCACTCTGCACATTTTGTATGTCTCCCTTATTTAATAACACACCTGATTCAGATCACCAGCTCATTAGGTGAGAGCTCCATGAACTCAGCTGAGTGTGTCAGATAAGGGAGACATTCAAAATGTGCAGAGCAGTGGGTCTCCAGGACCAGCACTGAAAATCACTGAGCTGGTTTAATGCATGAATTCTTGATCAAATGCAGTTATATTATAGGCTGTTGACATTAATTGTGGTAGTGGAGCTTTCCCTTTCAAAAAAATCCACTCCTCGCTCCAGTCAAAAATCACACCACTCCACTCCTCATTCGACTCCCTCTCCACTCCGCTCACATACTTGGATGCAAACTGTTTCAGCTAAGAAACATTACACAGACATTTTTTTTAATATGTACGTTTTCTAGTTCTTCAAAATAAATATGTTTTAAGTAAGAAAGTAAGTCATTCAGGTTTGAAATGACATTAGGTTGAGTCAATGATGTCAGAATTCTCATGTTTGGGTGACGTATCCCTTTAACATACTCACAAGACATTAAAATTACTATAAATGTGACTTGCAATGCCTTTTTATTATGCATGAGCTCATCTGCATATAATATTCAGATGTTTTGATATTGATACTACATCATACATTTTAACAATACTAGAAAAACCTACAAATAATAGATTATATATGCTATAGATGATAGATGCTGAGTGTGTTGAAAACAAAGCCTAAAAAAACAAAAAAAACAATATCTGTTGTCTGACATCATCGAATCACTGACAGAGCTTTTAAAATTACACCGTACAATATACAGAAAAAAAATCCACTCCTCGCTCCAGTCAAAAATCACACCACTCCACTCCTCATTCGACTCCCTCTCCACTCCGCTCACATACTCGGATGCAAACTGTTTCAGCTAAGAAACATTACACAGACATTTTTTTTAATATGTACGTTTTCTAGTTCTTCAAAATAAATATGTTTTAAGTAAGAAAGTAAGTCATTCAGGTTTGAAATGACATTAGGTTGAGTCAATGATGTCAGAATTCTCATGTTTGGGTGACGTATCCCTTTAACATACTCACAAGACATTAAAATTACTATAAATGTGACTTGCAATGCCTTTTTATTATGCATGAGCTCATCTGCATATAATATTCAGATGTTTTGATATTGATACTACATCATACATTTTAACAATACTAGAAAAACCTACAAATAATAGATTATATATGCTATAGATGATAGATGCTGAGTGTGTTGAAAACAAAGCCTAAAAAAACAAAAAAAACAATATCTGTTGTCTGACATCATCGAATCACTGACAGAGCTTTTAAAATTACACCGTACAATATACAGTATAGGTGTGTCCTTTGACTTATTACAGCAAAACACTGCTTAACTGCAGTGGTATTCTTCATCATTTTCTGAAGGTCACGGTCAGGGTTATCATTTCAGTCAGGGTCAGGGTTAAGTAGGACAGGCAGCCCATTTTTCTCCATGATGTGATGCAGTGCACATGCCACCATTGCACTTCCTCATGGGGCTGTACAGCTCTGTGCTATTTGTTCAGACCTCTCCAAACAGCTAAAGACCTATACTGCAGTCTCCCACATTATACTATTTATCTTGCCAGGCCATCTCGCACATCACTCAGAGTTAAGTGCATGCCACAGATTGATTTTTATTCAAGTGAAAATGTTTTCTTTCTTCTCAGAATGTGATTTCTGCAATTCTGAACACGATTCCAAGAACATGGCCTTCAGGAATCAAAATCATCATGAGCCAAGAAATTCTTGTTATTATTAAAGCAAGCTGCCTATATAGAATACCATTGCAAACAGTGCATCCAATCTTTCCTCTTTTTAGCTTGTATTTTAATGCATTTCAAGTAGTTTCATAACATAAATGTGAAGCAATTATGAATTACTTCAGATCTGAGTATTTAACTCCATTTCAAGTTTTCATACTTGGTTTGATTACTTTGTCTGAGCTCAAATACACCTCTTTGGCCTACCAGTCTTTTTTCACTTTGTACTTTTGATCTATATTTCTTATTGTTAAATTCAGATGTAAATGACATATACACTTTCCTATACTTATTTTGTACATATGCAATGTTTAAATAGTAGGCCCCTCGGACTTTATCAGGTTAACAGTCCCAGAGTTGGACTTTACAATATACTCCACTCATTTTAAGTGTAGCCAATGTAAATTTGCCAGGACTTGGGGAAGTGAGCCTTATTCTGGCGAAGTATCTGCCATTAAGCTTTCTAGGGAGCTTTTAGGCATCCCTCCAAGGAAAACTTTGGCATGGATAAGGCAGAAAGACACATCATGAATACATTTTTCAGAATTGTTGAAACTGTCTTTCAAACCATTATTTGTCTCGGAAGAGAGAGAGAGGTGATTGCAAGATTGAAAGAGGGAAGATTGCAATGGAAGAGGGGTTATATACATACTAGTAACAGGATTGTAGGGCTTCTCTTAAAAAAAAAAAAAGGTTGTATCAGAACTGCATTATATTAAATTGAATTCAGTTGTTTTAGGCATTGAACATACACTGTTCCAATTGGTAGATCTACAGTATAGAGATATGCTTTGACTATCAGCTCTAGTAGGCATTGCAATAGAAATTTGTGATTCTTTTGTAAGATGACGACACCAAAGGAGAACCATGAGTCAGCAGCTGAGCTGGGGTGCGTTTCCCAAAAACAACTATGGTCGCAAGTTCTGTCGTCACCGATAGAGTTCAGTCGAACTTACCTCCATAGTTAGCTAACGATGCTTTTGGGAAACGCACCCCTGGACAGAATTTGAGACTTAAAGGGATAGTTCACCCAAAAATGAAAATTACCCCAAGATTTACTTACCCTCAAGCCATCCTAGGTGTATATGACTTTCTTCTTTCAGACGAATACAATCTGAGTTATGTTAAAAAATGTTCTGGCTCTTCTAAGCTTTATAAAGGCAGTAAATGGGGGATGAGATTTTGAAGCCCCAAAAAAGTGCATCCATTCATCCATCATAAAAGTACTCCACATGGCTCCGGGGGGTTAATAAATATGGAATCAATTCAATGCCACATATATTTGCAAAAGAAAATAATGTTTTGCAAAAGGAAAATAAAGTATTGTAAGAAAAAAAGAGTTTTGCAAACAAAAATAAAGAATCACAAAATAGAAATAAAATAGAGCAAAAGCAATGATTTCACAACACATATTTTCCATGGCCATATCTACTAAGTTACTTCACGTTTCTGCGCATTTCACTTTGTGGCATTGTTTTGACATGGGGTGGAGTCTTTGGAGAGGGTGCTTGGGATGGTGGGACCGAATGTGTGGAGTTTTCACCAGGCTTAAAGATGCCTTTAAGATGCTGATGGATTTAAGCTTTATTACGGTTTTTAAATATAAGATGCTTTGGAGTACACAAGGTCAGTAGTTCTGTGAGACTTACAATAATTAGGCTTAAGATCCATTACCAAAAAGTAGTATACTTCAAGTTTATTTTAGTAAGTATACTTAAATAAAGTTCAAGTATATTTTTAAGTATACTTTATGTAGTAAGTATACAAATATCAGTGTACTAGTAGTATACTTGTAAGTGTACTATTTCAATACTCCTTGGGACTAAATTGGCCCACTTTCTAGTACATAAAAGTATACTTTTAAGTATGCTTTAAGTATAACAGTAGTAAACTTTGAGTACACAACTAGTTTACATCAAAATGTTTAGTTTGTACTGCAACTATAGATATACTGATAGTTTACTAATTAAATACTTGTAGTAGCATTTTTAGTACACTTTGAAGTATAGTCTCAGTAAACTACTAGTTTAGTCTTTTTATACTACAAGTATACTCGTAAGTTTTCTTTAAGTGAACTTTACATCATACTTTAAGTATACTACTATGTCCCTATTTAGGTATTAATTTGTATATATTTTGTTATATAAATATCTGAACATACAAAACACCAAAAGAAAGAACAAGGTATCTGCTTGTAAACAAAAACATTTTATTCTAGCTTCATGCATTCTTTTTTTAAAAACTTGAATGTGGATAAGTTTCATAAATAAAAAAATAAAGAAATAAACAACATTTTGAACAAAAAGCTGAAAAAAGACTATGAATTGGATTCAGAATGATAATCAAAACGTAGATAAAGTCGATCAACACCCCAAAGCTTGACAGTCATTATTACCTCTTCATTGGTCGACATTTTATTCCAGTAAAAATGGAACATTTCAGTTTTGATACTGTTTTATGTCTGATGATCGTGTTAGAATACATGTGGAAGCATCTGTTGTTTCGGTTTCTTCTTCACTTGTGTTTTTTGGAAATTCTGTACAGAAGATGTGTACTAGCGCCCCCTACAGTATAACAATGAAAACACGGATTCTAGGAGCACGATTATAGTTAAAATATATTTAGACTTTTTCTAAGTATAAGTCAAGTATACTTAAATGTCATTTAAGTATATTTCTGAGAAGTACATAAAGCCCATTTCTGAGAAGTACATAAAAAGTAGACTAAAAGTATACTTTCCTATTTTTAGTTTTAAAAAATTATACTAATAGCACACTTGAATAAACTTCTTTTTCATAAGGGATGGAAACATCTGAACTCTTAAAATATTTGTTGGAAGATAAGTAAGGTGGAACAGCTTCAGTTTGGTGAAGGCTTAAAGAGCATACATTTTTGGAGACGTGGCATCCAGGTACATCCTCTAACTAAGTGTGCCCTTGTATTTAATGTTATGCAGCTGGAAATCGTGGTTCAGCTGGCCAACTGCAGTATACTGGAGGTGTAAGCAATTTTCAGTAGCGTAATGACTTTCACCATCCTTCATTTCCATTTGCTGCACAGCTAACTGTGAGTGAGGAATAGGGGTTTTAAAAGTACAGGCACTTAAGTACCAACTCAATAACAAAAGTGATATTATGTAACAATTCCAGTTTTTCTGCAGTGGTACCAATTCACTTTACAGGTGGTAAAGTTGACCTTTACCTTTACAATGGTAACGGTTTAGCTCATTAAAATTTTAAAACGTTGCTTCATAACCTGGAGTATCCAGACACTTAAGCCTAATTAATTTGCATGAGTCACACCTTCATCATAGTTACATTTGTTAATTCACCAGATGTCTGGGGCTTTCACCAAATCAGGGCGAATAATAATTGATTACATAATCAAGAGTGCACCATAGTGTCCATGAATGCTCTCAGGAAAAACAGAGAAACATGACAAGTAATAGTTGTTAATTAAGAAAGGAGTGTTTTTTTTCACAAGTGGACAGATTTCACAGATAGAGTTCACAAATTAAGTAACACAACCATTCAGACAAGCTCAAAACTTACTTTTCTAAAAATGCTGTCCAACCCTCTGAAAAATCCTTTCATATCACTCCACCATCACAACCATGCATGCACAACTTTACAGTCATGTGTTTGATATGTTTTCAACTTATTCTTTTCAATAAAGATTTAAAATGTAAAACCACAAACAAATGTCAGACTTCATCCATTCCCTAATGCTAGAATAATTTATGGGCTTTCATTGTATGTTTTGTATAGATGACACACATCAAATCTTGACAGTAATTGTGTGCTGGTTTGGAATGTTAGCTGCTCGGTTACAATAACAATCGCTCATGCAGACTTTGACTAAACTATTAATCTCCACAAACAATGTCAGTTGTGATTTCAAGAGCCCAAAACACTGGAGCTGATGAAAAAAGGCAGCAAGGGAGCATCCATCACTCATAAGACACACACTAGTTGCTCCAATCTGGAAGGAGAGAGAATCTTAGTGCTTGTTGGACAGAAGGAAGGAAACTTTATTCTTTTATTCGTACAATAAGAATGAAAGAAACTCTTTGGAAAGAAAGGCTTGAAAGAACAACACAAAATATTGTTATTTTCTCTAATAAAGGGCAGCTGTTTTTGCCAGCGGAAGCTCTCAAATTAAAAGGATTGAATATGTCTGCACGTCCAAATTTTCAGCAGGGAATGAAACAGAAACAATTAAAAACTTCATTAACAAATGTTTGTAAAAGTATTTTAAATGGAACTTTGTAGCCATATTCTTTCAGAGATGCATCCAACACAAAAAGTGCGCTTCTGGTGTCTGTTGGCTCTGCAAGGCTTCACTTTGTGGTTATGCACCTATCAATTATTTATTTATTTACAAATGTATACATTTATTTACTTATAAATTTGTTTGTATATTTATTTACTTACAAATGTATTTACTTAGAAACATCACTTTTGTCAATATCTTCTTTTGTGTTCCACCGAAGAAGAAAAAAAAAAGTAATATGTGTTTGGAACAAAAATGAGGTAAATTATGGCAGAATTAAAATTTTGGGGGTAAATTAACTTTGAGAAACGCTGACAGAAGGCAATGAATAGAAAAGTTATAAAAATCAATAGACAAATTCATTCTTCCTCAACACTTTTCAAAGACTGCCATCTCCCTGTTTTTCCTTTGGTATTTTATTACATTCTTTTTTGCTCATTGCCATGCATCTTATGCTTCTGAACACCTCCTCCCCTCGATTAACTATTCTTCACCTCCATTTCCGCAAAGTTTCTCATTTGGTTCATTTGCTTGCACCATTTGTTGTTGTTTTTGGACCAAGGCAAGACTTGCCATAAAGCTTCTCATAAAATAATGTGTAGTCACAAAATATAATGTTTGTCTTTATTGATACAGTTAGCAGCCACCTAAGTAATAGTATCATGAAATAAAAGTAGTATATTTATAATGTTCTCTAAAAATCTAAAAAGTTAAACAAGTACAAATGTCAGTATAATCATATGTGTAAAATATTGAAGTCTGTCTGGTAAAACATGAGCCCAGTGATGTGTTTCCAGACATTATTCCTTGTCCTCATTCCATTATTTTGAATCTTTTGAAACTTCTGTGAATACATTTAGTGCTTTTAAACTATGCATAGCAGTTTGTGAATAATAACTTGTGGTACAATCACATTTACTATTGTTCAGTGATTTTATGTGAAATCCAATTTCAATAGGAATCCACATGATCATTAGTTTTGCAGATTTCACATCAGGCTCAGTTGGTCATGCAAATTCACTGCATTGGCCAACAGAAAGCTGCTTCATTTAAAAGTAATTTGTGTTTAAGCTGGGCTTCATACATCGCTACAAAACTGACAATAGACAATTTTGCCCACAACATTTTTCTAATGTGAAATTTCTACAGCTAGGATAAGTTGTAACTTAAGAACATTACGCAAGACTGAACTAGACTAAATCTAGACTAAAATAAGAAAAGAATCTTGACTAAATCTTGTGAGAATCATCCTGGCAGCAGTACCAACCCCAGATCTGAGATCAGAATTACCTCCTCCACTGTATTTCCCCCCCTTTTCTTTTTAAGATCAAAACTGATCTAGCAGAAGAGCTGTTGAGAAATTCTGCGATTAAAGTCTCAGGACGAGTAATGGCTTGTTCTGTTGAGAGTCATTTGAGGTCAGCATTTTAGCTTTGTGTTTCAGGGCGCATGACCTTCCATTCGAGTAAGACTGAAGGAGCAGTTGATCAAATCCTATAATTATCCTGTTCTCAGATGTGTTGGGGATTCAGTTGTCTTCATTCACACTGGAGTGGATGTGATGATCTGAACATGTCCAGACTGCATCTGCTCTTTAAATATCAAATAGCGCTTTTCGACATACTTAAATGCTGTTTCCCATTATGTGCCATTTAAACAAGATCGTTATTGAGAATGACGACTCATAAGGGCCACTTCTGATGCTAGATGATCTGTGTAGAGGAGAACCATGTCTCCTAACAAATATTGATGTAAGAAAGAGTAAAGGTAATTAGTCAATTCAAAGAGGGGTTGGGATTAATGTTATTTTAAAAAGTAATAAAAACTTATCTGTGTGAATCTCTTCCCCCCCCCCCCTAAATCTTTTATTTCCCTGCAGCAATGGAGAAGAAGCCTGTTCCTCTACAGATTTCAAACGATGGGGTTGTGGAATGAGAGAAATGCCAGGAATTTAAAATATAGTTGTTATGCTTTCAAAAGGTCAGCTTGTTATGCGTTTGAGTTACAACCAGGGACGGCTGAGTTGAATGATGAGAAAAGGGCTGAGTTGGTGAAAGGCTGTCATGAGGATTCAAATGTTACGATTCATTATGGCCAAATATGTCCCTCCAAACTGATGATGTTTTGACTGTGTGAACTGTACATCCTCGTGCAACTATGAGGCACTGCGTCAGTGAGCAAAATTTATGAGAAGGAAAAATGGAGTGTAGGAAAATAGAAGAATAAAGATTAATGGTGGACATAACAGTAAAAACACAAATATAAAAACATGTACGAAGCCATTTAAGATACCAGCAAAAGGTCATTTTCTCTCCCACAAGGTTTGAAGCTCGGTAACATATCCTGATTCAGCCTGTGGGGACACGTTTGGCTGTTATTTACAGTGGCTTTCCAGTGTGGCTCTATTCCCCTGTTCCCTCTGGCCTTTTGTGAACGCCAGACATGGAGAACGGAAACACCGGGAAGTTTCAGATCAGAGCTCAAGGGAGCATCGCAGATAATTACAAATCTATCACTGATGTCCTGCACTGACAGACAGACAAGAATGGCAGAATCACAGAGGCAGAAACCATTGAGCTGAAAGACCAATGTGAGTAGTTGGAATGATGTAGAACAGAATCAGCCTGACATTAGCTTATTTCAACCTGTTCTGACTTTCCAGCTGATCACATTTAATTTTTAAAGAACTGTTTTTCTTTTCTAACGGATCTACTTGAGACAGAAAACGAGGTTGTTTCAGGTCAAACTCACATCTTTATTAAAAAAACAACTCATGGATTGATGCATTTCTGATCCAATTCTAATATAAAAGCTTAAGGACTGTACATACAAATGTCATAATTTACTCACCCTCTTGTTGTTCCAAACTTGTTTCCTGAACAATGAAAAATGCATCACTTTTTTTCCCATACAATGAAAGCCCCATGCCCAATGCCATATTTGGACCCCAAAAATTTCTAACAAATGATATGACTTATAAATTGCTCTCGAGATAGCAAAGCTGAATCATCAGCAGCCATTACGTCAGACTTCAGTGTCTCATGATCCTTCAGAAATATGTTGATTTGATCAAAAAAACATTATTATTATCAATCTCATTATTATCAATGTTAAAATCCATGCTACATTTTACAGGATTCTTTAAAGGGCTCATATGATGCAATTAAAATTTTTCCTTTCTCTTTGGAGTGTTACAAGCTCTTGGTGCATAAAGAAGATCTGTAAAGTTGCAAAGACTAAAGTCTCAAATCCAAAGAGACATTCTTTATAAAAGTTAAGAGTCTACAACTCCTACCTAAAACAGCTCGTTCTAACATGCCACCACATGTCTACGTCACGATGTGGGAAGATTTGCATAACGCCGCCCAAATGTTCATGCAAAGAAAGAAGGCGTAACTTATATTCTTGTTGTAGTATTGTTGTTGCCGCCGTCGCCATGTTGTGAAGGCGCCGTGTGTTTCGTTGTGAAAGCGAAACTACTTTGTTTGGCCTTCCAAATGAGGACGATATCCGCTTCGTCATGCCTAGAGCTGATCCGTGCTGGTCGCTGAGGAAATACATCAACTTCGCGCTGTGGATCGCCGGATCGGCTTTCACTGTGGACGAAGCTAAGTCTAGCCCGGGGTCGTCACATGTGGTTGCCGCAAGCCCGCCGGCCGCTCCTTCGTCGAATCCGCCGGCCACGCCATTCTCAAGCCCACCTGCCTCTGCTCACTCAAGCCGGCCTCCGCTCACTCTAGCCTGCTTTGTTTTTCTTTGTGAAAGCGAAACTACTTTGTTTGGCCTTCCAAAAGAGGACACAACTAGAAATCAGTGGTTAAGTTGTATTTACAACACTGTTCCAGAACACTTCAACCCAAATATTCAGATGTGTGCAGCACATTTTATGGAGGACTGTTTCCTGATCCTGGTAGAGTAGACTACAATGCCGGCTGTTCTGACTCACAGACTGTAAGTACGTTTTTTATATTTAAAGAATTTGCCACTGACGATTCATATGCGAGTTTTGAGCAGTGTAGAGTAGCACTTGTTGTTTGTCATTTCTCCGATCACAAATGCAGACATGGTTTTATGTTTACGCCGCGCGATGCAACGAAACGCATAAAAATACAGTATAAGTCATTATAATCTGTAATTATGTCCCCACTGGATGCAACAAATGCCTCGTTTATAATGGGTTTTAATGTTTTTGTCTCATCGCTCCGGCCGGACAGGGCATCACAGTATGGTAAGGGGAATAACATTTCCGTCACACGCTTGAGGTATTCGGCCAATCACAATGCACTGGATAGCTGGCCAATCAGAGCACACCTCGCTTTTCAGAACGATGAGCTTTGTAAAAATCGATGCGTTTCAGAAAGGCGGGGCATAGAGGAGAAACAATAATATACAGTATGTGGAAAATAATGTGTTTTTTTAACCTTAAACCACATAAACACATTTCATTACACCAAATACACAAAATAATATTATTTTTTAGCAACGTCATATGACCCCTTTAATGAATAGAAAGTAAAATAAAACAGCATGGATGTGAAAAATAACTGTTCATTAATTCATTTAATAGTTCATTAATGAATTATTTCCCATACCTGTATGGTATATCCCCCTTTTTATTCATCACTTGTTTATTAGGAGAGACAGAAATGTAGGGCTTTGAAAATCAAAACCTTAGCCTACTATTTGATGTTCAATGGACCTATTGGTCTATTCTGTTATTTGTAAGAATAATCAGTGGGATTAATAACGGTTCAACTATTTTCACATCATCATCATCATTAGAATGTACATTATCATCACTACATCATCAGCATTACTGATCGCATGTGATTCGCTATTGCTACTAATTAATCCATCAGTGAATGTCACCTTTTATATGCCAAGCTCTCCTGCCTGTGTGTGTGTGTGTGTGTGTGATGAGAGAGAGAGAGATGCTGAATTGCAGAGAAGGAGAGCATGTGATGTGAGAGCGAATCAATAAAAGGATTCCTTCATTCACTCTTCACTTTGCTGCTTCTCTCTTTAGTGCTGCAGATATAGCTTCATTCCCAACCAATCTTGGGAAACAGTGGGGGGAAATGACTGCTCGTCTTTCTCTGCTCCACTCTCCTCAATTCCACAATATATTGTTGTCATTTTTGGACCACACTGTTTGAAGGCGAGTGTGGCACAGTCTGGATTAATTACATTTTCAGTTTCTTTACATTTATCTCTTTGTTTGTGTGCATGACTTATTTTGTGTCTGATAGTACAAAACACATACAGTACCATCATTTGAAGCTTTAGTTAACTGTCTCTTTCTAAATTGCTATTTTTTTCCTTCACACTTTACAGAGAGAGTATAGGAGAATCTGCTTTGCCAGCATTGTATCATCCACCTGAATGCATCAGAAGGCCCATCAAGGAAAGGAGATGTGGTGTTGCCAGTCAGTGTATATGGGGATGATTAGTAGGCCATTACTGATAGCAGCCGATGGGCACATTTAGCCAGGATGCCAGGGTTACTTCCACCTATTTGAGAAACACCTTGTGATATTGTTTAATTACCACAGTGAGTCAAGTACTGTTTCACTGACTTCTTTTTATTCTTAAGTTTCTGCAGGCATTTATGGGTCAGTGACATGATGCTCACTTTTCTTTGGAAGTGACAGATCTTTACAGCTCTTCTTTGATGGCATGGTTTTACTTTCTGAATTAAAATTAATGTAGATATTTTTGGGGTGGCATAAGCCTTTTAACTGCCTCATTAAAAATAAAAAAGTAGAAAAGAAGAACATAGTTTGGCTTAATTTAAACAAAACTGCTTCACTGTTTGTAAATATTTGGAAAACTTTGACAAAGCATGAGTAGTTGAGAGTAGCAGAGTAGATTCTCTGAAATGTTTAGTACATTATAAAACATCAAATACTACGGTATTTATGAATTATGTTTATGAAACAGTTATTGATATTTATAAACAAAATGTGTATTTCATGTACATGCAATCACTGGGATAGGAACCAGAGAAGAGTAAGGTAATTGGTTGGTGGAGGGATGCTGAGAAGCTGTCACGGGACAGAGGTGAAAGACGGCTTCTGTCCTCATGCTTCACCATCTGTGAAAACACACACTTCTGCAAGCACACATACAAAGATAGAGCATCATTTTTTATGCTAAAAACAGAACATACTGTATACAGAGCCAAGAAAACTCAGACAAACATGCAAAGAATAAGATGTAAATGCAGCTGGTGTCCACATTTATCATAGGAAGGTGTACCCGCCCCCTTTTCAGTTTAAGTCTTTCCAGCATTGCTAGCCTAAGGCTTCTGGCTGAGATGCAGGTCTTACTGGACGCTCCAACTACACACACACACACAAACACACACACACACACACACACACACACACACACACACATGCGCGCAGCAGAAAGTGGCTATTTTGTTTCGCATTTATGCGGGAGCCGAAGAAAAGGGCGCCAGTCATGTATATATATATATAGGTATAGTGTGGATAAGCCTCAGAGGCTTCCCAAATCACATTCAAGGATAGAGAGAATGACACAAACGCATGTACGTGTTAGGTAAAAGTGTGTAAAACTGGTTTATGGTGAATGCATGTTTTAATGGAGAGTAGTGAGGTATAATCTGGCTTCAGTTTTGTCTATATATTTGTCAATGACATGAGTAAAGAACCCTTAAAACAGCCACACACATTCAAATACAGTGAAAAACAAAACATCAAAAGCAATGTCAAAACCAACACATAGCTCGATAAATACTCAAGGCTTGA
>NW_015506693.1:333428-336022 GCF_001515645.1 Sinocyclocheilus grahami
ACACACACACACACACACACACACACACACACACACACCTGCATCCAAAAGCTCCTCTGTGTCCACTATCAAGTAGTCTCAGCATGGGCTAGCTGTTTCCTGAGGCCCTTTAGAGGGTTTAGACTCCACACCTCTTCACTCCGGTTACATCAAAGTTTGCACACTCTCTCCATACTGATATGCAACTTGCTATGTGCACATCTCTATGAGATAAGTTAAAGTTAAATTGTATTAAAAACTGTTCAGTATAGATTTTAATGAACTCATAATACATGAGTCTTTGATGGCAATGAAAGTGTGTCTGTAGTGGATTTTGAGTAACTTTCCCAAAATGGTACACTAATACCTGCCATGTTTAATTATTATTATATATTTTTTATTTAGCTAAATATGCAAAGTGCATGCTACAGTCAGCTCATGCTCTGTAAAACAGTTTCTGATTGGCTGTCAATTTTTTTTATCGTTCAGCTGGAAATAATTGTTCTGAAAGTGATTCCAATGATATAGGTCCTCTGTCATTATCATTATAGTTGGTGTGGACCTCACCATTCTCATAGAATTAGAACGATAATTAAACTTTATAGTTATAGTTATCATCCTTGGTGTGAACAGAAATTAAAATAGTCTCATAAAATGTATTACCAATGGCGATCCAGGCAGCATCTATCCAAGACCATCAACCAATAGATATTCAGGTACAGATGCAGCGCGCACCCCTGAATTTTTGTTATATTGTGTTGATTACTGGCCTTCAGTAAAGTTGTAAATAGTTTAAATGCTAATACTGTATATTGTTGTGATAATAAAGGTTGTTCTCTTATAAAACCTTATGTTGTTGATGTCCCATAAAATTATTTTGGGGATGGAGGCACCACATTCAGGGACAAATTAGGTTATGTGGGGCCTCAGATGAAATCCCTGGTCCCTCCTGGCTCATGACCTGTCCCCCCTCTAGTGAAGGCCCTGACCACAATATGTTTCCATATGGGGCACTTGCGCCTAATCGTCTTGTTATTGCATTGGGTGCAACTGACCCTATTATCACGTGGATTGCTCCTGTGCGTTTTCAGTAACTGTGGGGAAAATGTAATTGTTGCTAAACTAACTGACACTGAGATGTTCGCCTGATTAATCTCTGCGCTGTCAGATGTAATCACCGGTAACTGGCAAGGATAGAATATCTAATGGATAACGTGACAAAAACATCTGTGCGCCGATTGTAACGGTTTCGGTTGGCTTAAACTACGCGCTTCAAATATAATTTTGATGAGGCTTATACAATTAAAGGAACTACTCGTTAAAAAACAACTTCAGTTATTGTATTGCGTCCTCGAATTCAATTAGTCTTCCATCGCTCACCCAATCTTTCGTGACGGATCCTTATATTGCATGTTGAGCTTCTCAGAGCGAAGTGGGAGTTTATTGAACTAGACGAGTGGTGTGGAAAAGCCGTATCAGTGCCGACGGTGTCTGGGAGCGAAACTGAGCGCTTACCGGACTTCTATGACGCTCGGGGAGAGCGAGGAGCTTGACTCACGAGTAGGTATCAAAACGAGACATTCGTCGCCCTCTGTCCGGTAAACTAGGACACCCTGGGAAACGGATTGAATTCCTTCTTCAAATCACAGCCAACTAGTTCCAGTTCGAACCACCCGCACGCGCCGCGCTTGAAGGAACATCTTACCGCCACACTCTGTCCGTCCTGCTAACGGCTCAGGAATACAAAGTTGCATCACTTTTAAACGACGCTTCGGGACTGAACGCCTGCTATTCGTTTTTGACAGAAACATCTGAATATTTTTTTGTGTGTGTTTTGAGTGGCGTTGGCTTGGATATACACGCGCGCGTCGAGTTGATTCGCGCCGTTTTTTCAGTCGTTGTTTCCCCCGATACTTGGTGTGGAATATCTGAGGACTTTATTCAACGCTCCAGGAGGAAAGAAAAATACTTTGAATAACTGCTTATGGAAATTTGAGGAGTTGTATTTATTTATTATTATTTTCCTTATCAAGTACGTATGATATTATGATGTGTGTGGTGCGAGAGTCTTCGCCGCCCCTTTTAGACAAGAATTAGTGTGGCACCGGAGTGTCTTCTCGATCTAGCGCACTCTCACTGTCCTTTTCTTCTTTCCCCCCAAAGGTTATCTGTCTATTTCCATGGAATAACTGGTCAAGAAAACGACTGAACGACAAGGTGTCTTGTTTTTTTTTTTACCCCTACCGCCTGTAACTGACAGGCGGTTTAAGGTTGGTTCTTCTTCGGAGAATGCTCAATGATCGATGGGGAATCATGAACAGCTCAACGGAACTCGAAGACGGACAGCGGGGCAAGAATCAGGTGCGTCCCCCACTCGCGTACACTTCGTAAAATATCCTGAATGTAGTTTTAGGATGAAACACAATAGCTACTCATGTGTGTGTTTGGGGGGTACAGAGAGAGCAGCGAATAGCACAATGAGTTGAGTGCGGCTTGTTCCTGTCACTCCGCATAAGCGCGCCCGTAGATCATGCGCGCAGCAGAAAGTGGCTATTTTGTTTCGCATTTATGCGGTAGCCGAAGAAAAGGGCGCCAGTCATGTATATATATATATA
>NW_015506693.1:336652-337322 GCF_001515645.1 Sinocyclocheilus grahami
TTTTTTTATCCTGTAGGTTGGTTAGGCTTAGATGTTGTGCAGAAGTAACAGAATACAAATTTACATCAGTTTCAGTGGCAACAAAATGGGGATCTATTTTTAAGCTTTTGACATTTGAATTAGGCAAATATAGTTTTTAATCAATAAAGAAGTTCCCAGGATTTTCTCAGCACACACACAACTGCAGTGGTCGAGTGGAATTTATTGAGTCCATTTTTGCTGACAACAGTCCACACTGGGCTTCATACATGCATTTTAAACTATTGATTGTTCCTCTGGAAATCCTACATGTTTCCATTGCACATTCATGCTGTCCTAAATTGGCGAACTTGATTTTTTTTCCAGTGTAGGAATTTGAAAGAAAATAAAATAAAAGTAAAAATCTCTAAACAGTCTAATGAAACACACATTTACAGTATATACACATGCCTGTATATTTAAAATGTCAGGACCATGGACAGCAACAACCACACACCATGCGTCACATTCAGAACCATGGACAGAACCTGTTGAGTCTGTATTTGGAGGATAGAATCCTCCTGGTCTATCTAATTTATGAACTAGGCCTGACATTTTGTGTTTAAAACCAACATAACCACAAGAAACAAGAAAACTACTGCTAATGAAAAAAAAAATGTATATATATATATATATATACAGTGGGTACGGA
>NW_015506693.1:338852-342160 GCF_001515645.1 Sinocyclocheilus grahami
AGGGGGTCTGAATACTTTCCGTACCCACTGTATATATACATATGCAGTTACACTTCTGTCTTATGGGCTTATAGGTACTACATTATATGGCCAAGTGACAATTTACCCTGGTCTCCCCATTTAGGAGAAAGTGTGAATTGAAATATTTAATTGGCTACATCCCAGGATAATCCTATTCCTAATGAGATTGTTAGACCGATAGATTGCTTGGTGTCTGTTGTGGATCTCCTAACTGAAACACCTTACTAAAAAATATTGATCCTGAAATGAACTATAGCAAGAGTTTTTAAACCATTCCTGCACTGCACATTTTGGATGTCTCTCTTGTTTAAAATGAGCAGTGCTGGGGAGGCTCCAGGAACAGTTTGAAAACCCCTTAACTAATGATCAGCAAATGTGCAATACAACTGCACCATGCAGACTAGACAGAGGTTATTATTTGGAGTTTACTTGTTACACCAGTGCGATTTGTCGTGGCACAGATTTACAAACATTATAGGACGTACAGTACAACTGTAATGAAGAGGGCAGTTTACAATAGTAAGCTAAAAATACAGATGAAAAATGAAGAGCAGTGACGACTCACACCACCCATTCATGGATTGAGCTATGAATGACTAATGCTTTCACCCTGTATGGGAAGAAGGGAGGAGACGGAGACATCAAGAGAAAAGTTGAGAAGGAAGTCAGGTTGGACGGGAAGGGAGTTCTGAGGATTCCTGTTAGCTTTAGGATACGCTGTATGGCAAACACACACACATACATTTGATTGTGTTTTGTTTTACATTAAATTTGCATTCTACAGCATGGGTTGCTGTTGAAACAAATTCCATGTTAATGCTTGAAATTAAACAGTAACATCTCTTGAATTTGCTTAACATCTTTTATCTGTGTATGTGTTGCGGAATATTTTCTCTGTATGTGTCCTTGTGAATATTTTAGTTTTTTTCTTCCTTTGCTTTTCTCATTTTCTTATTCTCCTCTTGTCTATCGTTACTCCTCTGCTTTCTTTCTCCCTCTCTTTCACTATTTGTCTCTTACCCTGCCTCAGTCTCTTACTTCTTTTCTCTCCATTAAGTCAAACACTGATATTTTCGTCAATAGAGGCCTAGGGGGGCATGATAATTTTCTTTCTTTTATATATCCTGTCCTGCCTTTCCCTTGAACCCCTTCTCACTTTCTCATCTATCATTCCCCATGTTGTTGCGTGCTCGCGCATATTGTATATGTACACAGGGGATCGTGATCTACGCACACGTCACCCAAGATCACTTCAGTGAAGAATAGAGATTTGCCTTGGCCATGTTGTGCAGAGTATTGTGCCTTTGCACCCTGATGGAACTCAGTGAGTGCTGCGTTAGTACCTGTATTCTCCTCTCCTTCCCATCCACTTCCTGCTATGCATTCAGCGCCACATCTGACAATAGCCTCAAGCCATTAGCCATTGTTCTCTCACTTAAAAAATTATAAAATGGTGCTCTATGCCGTGCTTATAGTAATCATAAACATCTGTAGTGAAATTTTCATAAATTTAGGCTGAGTCATAAATCGCTGTTATGGGTGAAGCGTGTTGAAGTGCACTTGTTACGCAGATGAGAAACTTGTTTTTTTGTTTTTTTTGCTGTTTTGGGGGAAGGGGTTTGCACTAATCGTGTGGATTTCAACATGACCCACTGCATTTAAGACTACATTTTCTATTGTAGAGGAATATCAAGTGGGGTTTTGAAGAATGTCAGCATAAATTCTTCATCATTTTGTGATGACTTTGCTTTGACTTGGTACAACACAAACCATGCAAACATTAGAACATAGAAAAATACTAGAGCTATACTTAAAGCATCTTCAAACTGTTCTGATGGGACTGTTGTGTCCAAATTTAATTGCAATCAGTCAGTACAGGTGTGTTTCCTCAATAATAATCAAAAAAGAAACTTGGGCCAAATTGAATACTGTAATCAGGCATCACAGCTGTAAAAGTGGCATGTTTAACTGCCTATCTTCATTGTGTAATAAAAAAATATGCTATAATATTTTAAGACGGTCCTTACTTGTAGGCCTACAGTTTTCATCTAAGATTTGAAATATGTACTTTGATACATTTGCTTCTGTTTTTCACAACCCAGTCTCATGACGAAAACGTACCTTGGGGAGCTTTTTTGCAAGACGCGAAATGCGTACCAATAAGTAGAAATCACTGCAGTTTCCAACAGAAATGAATACTAGAGGCAGTAAAACAGCAAGCACTTTTAATCGTTTTCGTACACAGTTTTGGAATTTGCGTCGCTTAACCAGTTCCATATGTTTCGCTTTCCATGCGTAACAAGCTTTCTCGGTAGCTGAGCTGGCACGGAATTGGACTTAGGATGCAGAATCCTTGGGTACGAATCCCGCTCAAAGATGAGAGATCAAAAAACAAGCTAAAATGGCATGGTTGTGTTTTTATGTCACATTCGCTTTTGTTCATACTATCGGGTAGGTGTAGGTGTAGTGCAGATGGTACGTTATTTTAAAACGTCATGGGGCATTACAGACATAGCACCACTCAACAGACATTTCAAGTCAGAACTGCGGTGACATGTACAAAACCAACACCATATAAAACCAACATAGGCTCAATCGAAATACGTGCCTCTAAATGCATTTCTGCAAAACTGAAAAAACGTACCTATACATACGAATCGCTGCAGTTTCCAGTTGAAATAAACACTAGAGGCAGTAAAACGCCAATAACTTTTATTCCTTTTCACACAAAGTATGATTTACAGGTCCACAGTTTCGATGCATTTTTATATCAGTTTTGCATTTGTTAACACTATCGGGTAGGTTTAAGGTTGGGTTTGGTGTAGGGGATATTTCCAACATGATAGATCATTAACTTTTAGCGGCACTCCCCGGATATTAGAATTATAAACCGCCGCAATACGTACCTGAAGCAACGTAATAAAAACACAGCAATACGTGCCTATATCAACGTAAAAAAACGTGCCAGGGTCACGTATTGAACCTGTGTTTTACCGCCACTCACTGGACATTTCCCTTTGAAACTGCCACGAAACGTGCTGTAAGGTACGTAATAACGGTGTTGCAGAAATGTATTTAGAGGCACGTATTTCGAATGGGCCTGGGTTGTATAAAACGTACCATATGTACGTTTATCTGTTCCGAAAAAACAACAACAACAAAAAAAAAACCTGAACACTCTTTTAGCACCGAATAAGTCACGTAATGTACATGGCGCTACATATTTCGTGTCTTACAAAAAAGTCCCCCCAGGTAGGTTTTTGTCATGAGGTCAGGTTGGTTTTTCC
>NW_015506693.1:343575-344034 GCF_001515645.1 Sinocyclocheilus grahami
TGTATTTATTAGTTTAGTAACACTGAAAACAGCACACAGCCAGTTTTAATAAATGTTTCTATGAATTTGTCACCACAGAAGTCAGCTTTGCATGATTTAAGCTACCTGAAATATAAAAAACAAATAATATAGTATCTGGTTAACTTGTCCTCTGTCACCATTTGACATTAAAATTTTTCTTGTAGATGCTCAAACTAAATGGTGACGCACATGACAGTTTCTCTGACTGCACTTAATGCATGAATATTTAATGATTGCTTGATTGTTGCTAAACAGCTCGTTATCACATTTTAGCTTCACAATTCAGTGTTTTCTGCTATGGATCACAGTTGCATAACCCAGAGTTAAAATCTGTGCCATTCTTCTTTCAGAATCACAGATGAAGCTTTGTGCTGTGCTCAGAGTTACCTATAAGAATTTGCTATAAGAAATCAAATACACTTCTGGACAATAATCAAT
>NW_015506693.1:345171-346025 GCF_001515645.1 Sinocyclocheilus grahami
TCCTACTCTTTCGTTATGTGCGTTGTAAATTGTTGTGACAATCGCTTGACAGTAATACTATCATCGTTGTTCTGTTTGTTGACTTTAGGTGGATGTTTTGTCATCACGGCTTATTTTTATTATTTTTTATTTTTTTTTGGTAGTGCTAGGAGTTACATATTGATGTAGATTGGCACTGTTATTTAGATGTGTGTGTCTGTGTGTATGTGTGTGCGTGAGTGTGTTTTGATGTCTATGTACATCTTTGTAAAACTGTTGAACTATTTGAACTATATATCTGGCTTTGTTCACTCTTCAAAGCCAAATATTGCACAGTTCTTCACAGTTTTGGCTGAACGAGACATTTTGCATTTAGTGAATGAACAAATTCAGATTGGCTCAAGAAAGTTGTGTTAGTGAGAAAAATTATTAAGACTCAGGTTGAGAGAACTCAGACATCTCATTGCATCATGTTGTCTTGATTTTTCTTTTTAACTTAGTTTTGAGGATTGCAGCTAATTGGTGTTGCTATTAGGTTGTTGATTAATTATATTATTTAGCATCATTTTGCCCTTCTGCTCTCTGTTTTTATATTTTGTGTATGTTTATGCTTATGTGTGTGGTATATTGGGACGCGGATGTGTGAGTTGATTTAACACTGAGTGCTAATAGCATCACTAAGATGGAATGATGTGATCAAGAATGTCAAGGTTAATCACTTAAATAATTACAGCCAAGAGATAGAGATTAAAGGAGGGGAAAAAGAGCAAGAGACAGTTCAACTTCTCAAGATTTACCAGTCTGCAACCACATCTCCACATCTTGAGGAGAGCACACAGACACACACAAACAGTCTGTCAGATGATGACTGTACG
>NW_015506693.1:347578-349056 GCF_001515645.1 Sinocyclocheilus grahami
TAGAGGACCAAAATAAATGGCTTCTATGAGACATATTTTTTATAGCACAAGAACACTTTCCTCTGCGTTCAGGTAGAATAACTATCACTGTTCCCCTTCATGCTTTCACTATGCATAATAAAACCAATGTCACATGATACAATGGGAAACATATTTTAAACAGTGAGCACAAATCCATTCGTCTGCAGTATTCTTGCGCTGACTGAGCAAAGTTGGTGCAGACCTGAAGCAGTATTTGAGGAAAATAATGACTTTCTCCATCGGAATGACTTTGGGCCACAGGTGTACTTTATAATGAGTCTATGTGCCTCAGATATGGCTGAGTGCTACTGTGATTGATAGGTTTGGAGATCTGTCACTCAGCATTTATACTAAGACTTATAGAGAAATACACAAACAGATGATAAAAACCCTTAGAGAGCAAACTAGGAGTTGATTCGGATAGTAGCCTACCTGTCAAAAACTGCCTTCAAAGTGATGATTTTAAATACTTACTGCATTAGTATTATATAATGATGTTTTGTGATTTAAAGTGCTGTAATAATGGATATGTAAGGCAAATGTAAATGCACAAGGCCTCAGCAATAGCAGCAAATGAAGTGTGCTTTAAAGCCACTGTGGAGATACTGTCAGGCTTTTAAATGAGCCCAATTAGAGGCTAGGAAAGCCGAATGGCAATTTTATCATTAGCTCTTCTGAGTAATTCACTAAATTAGAGCAGCTCTTGTTAAAGTTTCATTTTGAAACATTGTGAATAGATGGCGACAATTGCCACAAGGTAATAATGAGTTTTTAGGCTAACTCGCTTTAAACAGGCTCAAAATGAGGTTTGCATAAATTGTAGATTATCATTGTTAGATTTGTAAGACATTTTAGCATTTGTTTGATTTTTGCAAAGAGGATGTTTAAGCTCATTAGTGAAATAAACTATGCAATAAAGGCAACTGAAAATGCTGTTGTGTTTCTATAAGATTCGTAGATCATCATTATTGTTGCATTATGAACTAATTTATTCTCAGGACGATAGTTTAGAGGTCAAAAGTTCAGCCAAAACTGAAAATTCTTCGTCATTTACTAACCCTCATGTTGTTCTAAACCTGTGTCACTTTCTTTCTTATGTAAAACACAAAAGAAGATGACACATGACATACTTTTTGGGTAAATTGCCCTCTACACTTTTTGCCCCCAATCTGAGCTATAAATAAATAATATTAAAATTCTTTATGTAAATAAATAAAATAAATAAATCTTTAAGAATGTGTTTCTTTTCATAAATGTACTTAACTGATGTAAGGTCAGTCAAAGCTGAAAAAAGTTCACTATAGACATAAAGACAACAAGACAAAGTATACTTAGCCCTAAAATGAGCAAATGCTGTATCCTGATTCTTGCTAATTGGATAAAAAATATTGTACAGCAGGTTGAGCAAAACTGAAGAATATCTATCTATCTATCTATCTATCTATCTATCTATCTAT
>NW_015506693.1:349346-358509 GCF_001515645.1 Sinocyclocheilus grahami
GTTTGATTCTGAATGATGCACAACACTGTTCTGCAAAAGACTCAGATGTCCATAATGCAAACAGGTTGTTAAATGCAGGATTTGCTATTTTACTAGTTATTTGTCATCAAATTGCAATTTTAGATGTGAAGCAAGCCACTATAAGGCAAAAAGAGCATTTAAGTAATAAAGCTTGTCTGTATTCACAAACAAAAATATATTATTATTATTTCATTTATTTTTGATAACAAATGTGAATTCCAACACACAGCTTTTTCCTTTCACATGTGTGAAAATAGATGAAAGTTGTAAACCACCTGTGTTTTACTGTGGAATGGCCTGGGAGGTGATAGAGGCAGAGATTACAGCAAATATCCTAATTAAGCTCAAATGCGGCTCTAACATCATAGGTTGTGTGCTGTGTATATCTTTTGCTTTTTCTAAACCTGTTACGGTATTGTGCAACAGAGTGTCACCTGTCACTACAGCGATGACACTTGAAAGCAAGAGGTGCTCTGGTTGAATAATCACATTTTCACAGACACATTTACCACTGTACAACTGTTCCATTTTCAGCAAAATAATCACTCTCGTTGTATTCTCACTGGAATTGTAGTTCATTCTGAGCAATGGTGTGAGCTCAATTCAGCTTTGAGAAATTTAGCTTTTTTCTGCTAATATTTTAGCTCATTTTTTCTTTGCAGTATGTGGCATATTGAATTGATAAAAACTGATATGTGTCATGGGGTAAGAGTCTGTTGCAGGGATGTTTGAAAACAAAGTGTGTGAGCATGCATTCAATTACTGTTTTTGTTATGCCACAAATTGTCAGTTGTGTTGTTGAGAGTATAATGTTGAGAGGCGGAATTACTCACCGTTGCCCAAACGTGACACCCTCTTGAGAGAGAGAATATTTAGGTTATTTAGAAGCTTTCACCACAATCTCCATAACTACCTTGCAGCTGCTGAAAAAAACTAAACACAACAAAACAACAAGTTTACTAATAAAGTCTGTTGTCCTGGTCCAGCTATTTTTCTTCAAGAGACCTACATTTAATGGATGACGCAATGAGGTTAATTTATTTTTAGTGATGTGATACCATAATATACTCCAAAATCCCTGCTTCCCGCTGGCTCTGGAGAGGCCTAGCCACCCGCATTGCCCTGAAAAGAATTTCTGATGACATGTGAATCAACGCACAGCTTTGGAAGTTAGTAGCTACTCTAAAACACACACACACACACACACAGAGGCACTGAGAGTTTTCTTATCCACCCACTGTTAGGTAGGTGTCCTCTCTGATGCTCAGTGTTGGAGAGAGAGGGCGAAAGGAAGCTGGGATGGATGGGTGAGTGGTAGAGACAGAGAGAAGAATGACAGATGGGTGAGAAACGAACATATGTGAAAGCTACAATATTGAAATTTAAGGTGACAATTAAGCTTTGTTGTTCGCTTGAAAGTGTGAAAGCCTCTTTTCTCACTCCACTTGTATTCAGAGAGCATTGCTTTGTGTGATTTCCCTTGACTGTATTTTCTGTATCAAAGACTATGTGCTTTTGTGCTGGAAGTTGAGGATTATGTATTTGGTGTCAACGGTTTTGAGCCATTTTAGTCAAGTAATTGTCTCCGTGGAAGCATTTTAGGGCTTTTTGGGCTTATTGCTGGAGTAATTGCATCCTAAGTGTTTTGTGTGGGTTACACAGAGACTTTTGAACTCTGTAGTCGTTTGCATTAGTCATTCTGACACTGAAGATACCATAGTTGCCGTTTTATTACCATTTTTGCATGACGTTTCTCATAAAATTGATCTTGAAACTAAAACCTACTTAATACGAAACCAGAATATTAAATGCAAATCTGTTTTAGGTTTTATTTTTTGGGGCTTGTTTGCAATTTATTTAATAGGACAATTTAGAAGCAGTAGTAAGGAGAAGAAGACTGAGACAGCACAGGGAAATGACCCAAGTCACACAATCATGTCAGATACAGTTACCAGGTCAGGTCAATGATAAATGAAACCCTGTTTGAAGTGCAAAAAATGTTTGTCCAGACATTTGCTTAGAATTTTTCCTTGGAACTCATTTTTGCCAAACATATTCAATTAAATTCTGCTAGTTTGCCCAAAAATTTAATTTTTGTCATCATTTGCTCACCTTTATGTTGTTCTGTATGACAACTTCTTTTCAGCACCCTGTCAATGGTTGAGATGCTGACTGTTTGGATGTTTTCAAAGATGTTGTTGTCCTCTTTAATAGCACTCTTTATCTCCCTTAGTCTTATGGCATTGTTTTCTACAACCATGGTGCAAATAGCCTCCTCATGTTCAGGTGTGAAAAGGGGCCCTCTGCCACCCCGGTGAAGTTGTCTTGCAGTCCTATGTGGAAAAAAATATAGTAATGCAAAACACAAAATTGAGTAAGATAAAATGTCACTGTTTAAAGTATACTTACTGTATATTGTAAAATGCAAGTGGAATACTGTAATATTGTATGAAGCATTACAGAAAGTATACAGTATTACATTACAGTGCGTATAGATTACATACCTGTTCTGTCGACGAAAAGTCTGAATGATTGAGGACACAGTTGTTCTCCCAACATTTGGCTGCACCCTTCGACCAGCCTCGGCCATTGTAAACCCATGATTGAGAACGTGGTCTACAAGTGTGGCTCTTATCTCATCAGGAACACGCATATGTCCTCTGCCTCTTCTGCCTCTTCCTCTGTTTTGCCTCCCAACTCCTCCGCCACACAGCCTCACTCGTCTTCTTCTTCTCTCTGGCTGTTGACCCCGTCCAATTCCTTGTCCTTCCATTGTCAGACATTGAAACTTTGTGTTGCGCTCCGGCTATATATATACTTGCCAGTTGATGGTTCATGAGATGTACCTTCGTTAGAGAAAATCAAGATTCACCTGGGAGCACGTACATGCAGTGCTGTAGGAATTACAGTGCAGTCTTCCTAAGCCTCCTGACGTTCCGGTCTGTTGGGCCACAAATTCTCATCCACATCACAACGAATATCTTCTCTTGCAATGCAGCATGGAAAGAATCTTTTAGAGTGTCTTATCCAGCCTCTGCAGGCATCTGCTGTGATGTCATCACACGCTGCATCCATGGCAGCCAGAAGGGTCATCTGTGTATGTGGCTGGCGATCATATACTTTCCATCTCCATGCTGAGAAAAATTCCTCAATGTGGTTAAGGAATGAAGAGTAGGGTGAGAGGAACTCAGAACTGAAGATTGAACAGGTAGTTTAGAGAATTTCAATTCTGATCTGAGAAATGTACCAAAGCGACTGAGAAAAGCTGTAATATCATTGTTTCAGGTTTCACATTCAAACATGATTGCTTTATTTAAAATTGATTTGAAATGGTTACTCTTTGGCTTAAGTCTATGTTTTCATTTGAACGAACATGTTTCAATCAAGCAGCTCGATCAAAAATGGTTTCTGAAATGTTTACTTTTTTTTTTTTCTTTAACTGTCTATTAGATTATTATGTCTAGAAAGGGGAACCTCAAGTCAATATTCTGTTGTGGGCTGCAGTCCAAATTGTTTTACTTTATCAATCTCAAGTATAATGTCTTACCTTGTGAAACTATAATTAGCATTAACTGTCTGCTTTATAACCTTTATCAAGATGTGATTAGATAATGAGCATGAACTCATTGGTATCTCAGTGGGCTGGAATGCACCGCTGCAGTCTAGCAAGTACTTTGTGAGGTCAGGGTCTCTCAGTTCAACTCGGGGCCAGCTGTTATTCAGTGATTGCCACAGAAATCTCAGGCCATAGCAGTTAAAGATCGCAAAGCTAACCACGGTTTTGAAACCACATCAATTGATCATTATTTTAAAAATAACTTTAGACAGAAATTACATCTCACACACAACTGTAATTCCTTTTTCTCCCACTGTGTTCATGGTGCTTACAGTTTGCCAATAGTTTCTTACATATTTTCGAAAACAATGTATTGTATGGACAGAACGATGCCTTCCATTGATCCAGAATGCACTGGCTTTTGAATAGAGTCCATTCGAGTATGTCCCTGTAATGGAGTGAAGCTTTCTTTTTTTCTTCCAAAGTAAATCAATCGTATTGAGTGCAAGAGAAAACCAGGACAATCCAGTTTCCCATTCATGCATCAAGACACCCTAGTTCTACCCCTCAGATTGCATCAGTTCACATGTGCCTGTGGCCTCGATTGCCGCCCAGCATCTCATTGGTGGATCTTCTTATGTGTGTTTGTGTATGCTGTCCTTGGCTCGCCCTTCTATCTCGTATTTGTAATAGGCATCACTTCACACCCCATAGCTTTCGGGGTGGATTGGAGTTGAAGGAGCAGCCAGCCGTACACATACACACGTTTGTTTTTCTATCGTGGTGAAAACTTTCCATTGACTTCTGTTGTTTTTATATTAAGCTAATGATATTTTCTGTCCCCTAACCTTAAATCTGACCCTCACACAAACTTATTTGCATGTTTAGAGTTTAATTAAAAAATGATTTAGTATGTTTAATAAGTTTTTCTCATATGAATACCGTACAGTGTAGGTGATTTCAGGTTTTACTATCCCTTTGGGGTCCATGTTGGCAAAACCTTTCCAGACTTTTGCTTGGAATACGCAGGTACAAAGAGAGGATAGAGGAAGGAAGGGTGAGCTGGAGCAAATGAAATTGAGAGAAGAGATAGAAAGAGAAAGCGAGTGATAGAGAGTTCATATTTGTGGTCAGATGCTATTGATTCTTATGTTATTGCATGCATTATTCACAGGAAACTCTCCTATGTATGAAGTGACACAATGATGTGAAGATTGAACAGGTAGTTTAGAGAATTTAAATTCTGATCTGAGAAATGTACCAAAGCGACTGAGAAAAGCTGTAATATCATTGTTTCAGGTTTCACATTCAAACATGATTGCTTTATTTTAAATTGATTTGAAATGGTTACTCTTTGGCTTAAGTCTATGTTTTCATTTGAACAAACATGTTTCAATCAAGCAGCTCGGTCAAAAATGGTTTCTGAAATGTTTACTTTTTTTTTTTAACTGTCTATTAGATTATTATGTCTAGGAAGGGGAACCTCAAGTCAATATTCTGTTGTGGGCTGCAGTCCAAATTGTTTTACTTTATCAATCTCAAGTATAATGTCTTACCTTGTGAAACTATCATTAGCATTAAGTGTCTGCTTTATAACCTTTATCAAGATGTGATTAGATAATGAGCATGAACTCATTGGTATCTCAGTGGGCTGGAATGCACCGCTGCAGTCTAGCAAGTACTTTGTGAGGTCAGGGTCTCTCATTTCAACTCGGGGCCAGCTGTTATTCAGTGATTGCCACAGAAATCTCAGGCCATAGCAGTTAAAGATCGCAAAGCTAACCACGGTTTTGAAACCACATCAATTGATCATTATTTTAAAAATAACTTTAGACAGAAATTACATCTCACACACAACTGTAATTCCTTTTTCTCCCACTGTGTTCGTGGTGCTTACAGTTTGCCAATAGTTTCTTACATATTTCCGAAAACAATGTATTGTATGGACAGAACGATGCCTTCCATTGATCCAGAATGCACTGGCTTTTGAATAGAGTCCATTCGAGTATGTCCCTGTAATGGAGTGAAGCTTTCTTTTTTTCTTCCAAAGTAAATCAATCGTATTGAGTGCAAGAGAAATCCAGTTTCCCATTCATGCATCAAGACACCCTAGTTCTACCCCTCAGATTGCATCAGTTCACATGTGCCTGTGGCCTCGATTGCCGCCCAGCGTCTCATTGGTGGATCTTCTTATGTGTGTTTGTGTATGCTGTCCTTGGCTCGCCCTTCTATCTCGTATTTGTAATAGGCATCACTTCACACCCCATAGCTTTTGGGGTGGATTGGAGTTGAAGGAGCAGCCAGCCGTACACATACACACGTTTGTTTTTCTATCGTGGTGAAAACTTTCCATTGACTTCTGTTGTTTTTATACTAAGCTAATTATATTTTCTGTCCCCTAACCTTAAATCTGACCCTCACACAAACTTATTTGCATGTTTAGAGTTTAATTAAAAAATTATTTAGTATGTTTAATAAGTTTTTCTCATATGAATACCGTACAATGTAGGTGATTTCAGGTTTTACTATCCCTTTGGGGTCCATGTTGGCAAAACATTTCCAGACTTTTGCTTGGAATACGCAGGTACAAAGAGAGGATAGAGGAAGGAAGGGTGAGCCGGAGCAAATGAAATTGAGAGAAGAGATAGAAAGAGAAAGCGAGTGATAGAGAGTTCATATTTGTGGTCAGATGCTATTGATTCTTATGTTATTGCATGCATTATTCACAGGAAACTCTCCTATGTATGAGTGGAGATATATATAAGAGGAGCACTGGTTGAAAAATCCATTTGTCTTCCTCACTTTGAGATATCTGTGCAATGTGCAATTTTGTTTCTTTGTCATGGCCCTAGTTGAGATTTGTTGGAAACCTCAAGGTGTGTCTATGATTATAAAATAACAATGATATTGAAGTAGTGAGATGGGTTAGTATACAGTAGTATTGAGTTTTTATTTTTTTTGTTACGTGTGTGACATATGCAAAAGATGGATACTGGAGAGGTATGGAGATGTGGTTTGCTCTATGGAGCTCTATAGCTGAGCTATAACGGACAGTTAGAAAGTAGAAGAAATACTGGCAGTTTTATTTCTAGAACCAAAAATGTGTTAATTTACTTGTAGTGTTACATTTGTTAGGACTGTGTTAACATCAAGGTTAGACATTTAAGGTTCTTCCTTTCAATTTGTGATTGTGAATTTGAGTTAAATTGGCCACAAACCAAGTTGAATTGAATTAGAATGACAGGAAATAATTTATTAATTCTTCAGTCTAGTGCATATTTTTTGCATCAGACATTACAAATAATTATTAGGCTTTTCTCTCTTATCTTAATATACCAAATTTCGTGTTTACCGGTTTGGCGATAAATCATGATATAATTCTCCACGGTTAGTATTACCATTTCATGTTTTAATTATCATTAAAACCATATTCGATTACCGGGATTACTGTGGACAACTTAGGATAAATAAATACTGTCCAGCATAAAGCAAAGTTTTAAGTAAAAGTCTCACGTGTGCACAGCACGCAGAGTAGTTTCATCAAAGACTATAAAAATGCCTAAGACGTGTCACTCGTATAGTTTTGAATGGGGAAAAATGCAATGCTCAATATGGCTGCTCTATCGAAGGAGGCCCCACCTTCCGAATAAAAGAGCCAATCGCTAATCTGTAAAGTCATCGCGCCACTGCAGCTGCCGTTAAGAAGTCCTGGCTGCTATAGAAACAGTCAGCGTTCTGAGAGCCCGTCCACACGGAGATGCGTTTAGCTGTGCACGTCAACATTTTGTATCGTATCAGCGTTTCATCCAGACGGATCAAGTGTTTTGGGAGCCTGAAACTGCTATTTTTTTTAAACCGGGTCCCAGAGTGGATAAATCTGAAAATGACACCCTTTTCGTGTGTACAGCTAATCCGTATATTTTGTGAAACAATGATGTCATCACCCCACATCTCAACCAGTGTTAATTTTGACAGCAAATTTTGATTTAGCTTTTTTCAGTCTTTTGACTAAAATGCCATTTAGTTTTAGTCATATTTTAGTCATCTGAATTGTTTTTAGTTTTAGTCTAGTTTTAGTCGACTAAATATCATACGATTTTAGTCGACTAAATCCACAGTAAATTTAGTTGGCTAAAATCTAATGGGTTTAATTACAGTGCATTTATTAAGCATTTCTAAAAATTTCCAAATTCATTATATAGGTTTGATATTAAGGTTTTATCATGATAGACACAGATTTAACTACGGTGACAAACAACATGCCTTTATGTTAAAATTAAATAAAACCACTTCTCATAAAGAACAAGAACATGGTCTTCTTTTGAATGAAATACCAATGGTTGTATAGGCTAATTATGCAGTCTTTATAGCAACTTGTTTACCATATTCTTCATTCTTTCAAGCAGACATATTTATTTCTATAAATAAATTTAGATTAATCTTTAGGGCTACTAAAGTTTTTCAGTCAAGAGCAGTGCATGATTTTCTGTCTTTCTGTTGTTGCATGATTAACATCAATGACTCGAACAATAGCAACTAAATTAGGTTGCTATCCCTTTAAAACCGAATGCACAGCTGCAATGGATGCAATGTACTGATACACGTTCTCCCTACTGTTTACGTTCATTTAAGACGAAATCAACTGTGTTTACGCGAGTACTAGTCAAAATGGACAATTCGACATCATTTAGTGTGTAATTCTCCGTTCATGTGACGCAAAAGAGTACTCGCGCACCGTGAGACGTGCTTCTGCGCTCAGAAAACCGGACCGAATTGAGTTCACTCTTGCGTCGTCAGATTTATCCATATGTCTGCTTTTCTCTTACTCCCACATATTGACATTTTTGAACATTTTATGCACGTGCAGCAAGTGTTCATTAGCTTATGCCCCGCCGGTTCATATGTACGCATCTAACCTCCGAACCACACAGCAGATTCGTTCTGAATGAATCTCTTCCCAAATCGTCCCTCAATAACATTTTCGTCTCGTTTTTATTAGTTGACGAAAATGACAATAGATTTATGTCATAGTTTTTGTCATTCAAAAAGAGCTTTAGTTCGTTATCATCGGTGAATAAAAACACTGATCTCAACCCTAGTCAGACACCACAACGTCATGTAACAGCAACAACAACAACAATGACAAAATACATGCTTGTGTTCATGCTGCAGAAGCTACGGAGCTTATTAGCTTTACTAAAGCAAAATCAAAAATGACTAAAGCAAAAAATGTTTGTATACAGTGCCCAAGGTTTATGCGCATACTTGAAGTATTCTTCTCCATTTTTAGTGTATCTCTGTGGCAGAATTACAGAGCCACATACTGGTCTGGCATGTATACTACATCGTTTTGAGTCCGTTTTAGTGGTTTCATGTGTTCGCAGATATTTCTTCAGACAATGCTGTGTTTACTGATTTGTTTTTTTAGAATGAGGAAAAATAAAAAGATCGGAAAGGGAAAGCTCTGGCTTCATGTGAATGTGGCCTGAGACACGCTTAGGACTGCGCATTTGCACTGGCTGGTCTAGCCTGAATAATGCTTTTTTTTAACGCCATTTGAGCAAAAGAAACAACATTTACGAGACA
>NW_015506693.1:360448-361727 GCF_001515645.1 Sinocyclocheilus grahami
TTTTTTTTTCTTTTTTGTTTGTTTGTGTGTTACAGTGACAAAGCTCAAATCAAATTTCTGCAGTTCAGGTGTTGCTGTGTAATCATGTACTTTTAAATTGTAATACTCTGTGTACTTGTTGTTGTAGTATTAGTGATATTTGTGAACAAAATCCAAGCATTTGGCCACCTGTTCCTGCCAGATAAACTTGTTTGGTCAACAGATGATGTTGTTCCTAGACAGTTCTCACAAAATTAAGCCATATAATCTCTTTCTGTATAGGACAAAAAGCCTGCCAAGACTAAGATTTTTATTGAGTTTTACCTTTCCACTGGGTGAAAACTGTAAAAATATGAGCAGCACAATCTCATAATGTTTCATTGTTCCTTTCTGATTCACTCTCATTTTTTCATTTTTTATCTCTTTTTTGTCTCTCTTATTGTTAGTATCTTCTGAAACAGTAAAGTTTTGCCTGTCAGAATATTCTGAAATCAGTACGGGTGGTCTGATCTCTTCAGGCTCTCTGTTGTCCACCTGCACGCTCTGTTTCACCACTTCCTCCGTCTCTTCCCTTCTCCCAGCTGACTAGTGTAATTTAAGCTTATGTTGTGCCTTAAACGGAGGACAGAATGTGTGTAATATACCTCTGAATTAGTTTAAGTAGTCAGATTATGCACATTTTACATGCAGATCTGGAACAGTCTTGCTCTCGGTCTCTCTCTTGCTCTTGCTATCTCTGAACATGGTCATGACAGCAGTAGAAAGATTGGATAACTGCACAGACAAGGTTAGTAAGTGATTTTATTACATTAATCTCATGGTAACATCTATAATGTCTTGCGGCTATACTTTTGAAAGTGTGCATTTTAACATTTATTCTGTGCAGTGCCTTGCTGTAAACAACATTCAATGTTTTGTTTTCACAAACTGATGAGTTGAAGATTTATTGGTAATTTTTGTTGATGATAAAGTCAACATGAAACTGCATTCGCAGGCCATTTTACTTCCATAATGTGATGTATTTCTGTGTGAAAACGAAGATATTAAATGAGGAAAAAAGCAAGCTGAAATTAGATTTTATCCATTGGGAATTGATTTGATCACAAAAAGTCTCGATGGGTGGTATAAGGAAGTATTTTAACAATTGCAGCAACATTTTTTCTTAGGAATAACATGCACCATTGGGTTGTTTGGTTGAACACACCAAATCTGTAAGAGTGACTTGAAAACTTTGATCTTCCACTTTTGAAAGCAACCTTACAGAGAGCACTGATAGGCCTTCCTAATGTTTCAATGGTCT
>NW_015506693.1:362485-364187 GCF_001515645.1 Sinocyclocheilus grahami
ACACACACACACACCAAATGACAAAGAAAAACAATAGTTTATTTAGTTTTATGTTTGTTTGTTTGTTTGATGCAGACATTCTGTGAGTGTGTGCCCAACTCCTCTCAGCTTAAACATCGCTGGTCAGACTCAGACACAGTCAGACAAACACCGCCCAAGGTAAGGGCTTGAATCTCTCACACCATTAAACTTAAAGCTTAAAGATTAGTTCCTGGAACTACTGAATTGTATAAAGTGGGTCCAAACGTCTGAGACCACATTGAAAGTCTGAATTCAAAATCGAATTGAAAATAAACAGAACATTTTCAAATTTGAAAGGGGTCATATGATGCGATTTCAATTTTTCCTTTCTCTTTTGAGTGTTACAAGCTCTTGGTGCATAAAGAAGATCTGTAAAGTTGCAAAGACTAAAGTCTCAAATCCAAAGAGATATTATTTATAAAAGTTAAGAGTCAGCCACACCTACCTAAAACGACTCGTTCTAACACGCACCCACATATCTACATCACTATGTGGGGAGATTTGCATAACACCGTCCAAATGTTCACGCAAAGAAAGAGGGCGTAACTTTTATTCCCGCTGTAGTTTTGTTGTTGCCGCCGCCATGTCGTAAAGATGCTGTGTGCTTCATTGTGAAAGCGAAACTACTTTGTTTGGCCTTCCAAAAGAGGATGATATCTGCTTCGTCATGCTTGGAGCTGATCCGTGCTGGTTGCTGAGGAAATACTACAACTTTGCGCTGTGGATCGCCGGATCGGCTTTCACCATGGACGAAGCGGAGTCCAGGCCGGAGTCGTCACATGTCCTTCCGGACGCTCCTTCGTCGAAATCGTCGTCTGCGCTGTTCTCAAGCCTGCCGCTTCTGCTCACTCTAACCCTCCCGCCGTTCCTCACGCTAGCCCCCGGCCTCTGCTCACTGTAGGCCGCGGTGTGTGACGCTGTTTCGTTGTGAAAGCAAAACTACTTTGGCCTTCTAAAAATGGACATGACTAGAAATCCGTGGTTAAGTTGTATTTACAACACTGTTCCAGAACACTTCAACCCAAATATTCAGATGTGTGCAGCACATTTTATGGAGGACTGTGTAAGGATAAAAGATGTAATGTGGGGTTTGTTTCATGTTCATGTTTTACGTGTCTTTTATTTTGTAATTGTTTCACCCTGTTAGTGTCATGCTTCCCTTGCCCTCATGTATCTCTTGCCTTGTGTATGTGTCATGTTCTGGTTGGTAGTCTTAGTCATGTGTCTTGTTTCCCATTGGTGTGTTCTTGTCATGTGACGCTCTTGTCAGCTATTAGAAGCCCTCATGTTCCCATAGCCTTGGTCGTGTATTGAAGTTGTAACCCGCTGTCGGTGAGTCTAGTTTGTTTGTGCCTCGTCAGATCTGTTCATGCCATGCCATGCCATGCCTAGTCAAGTCAAGTCAAGTCAAGTCAAGTCTGTGTATCTTGTTTGGATTATGTTTGGATCACTGTAAATAAAACTGCACTTGGGTTCTCACTACGCTCGCCTTCAGTGGATTGATCGTTACAGAATACACGACCCATTAAAATGAACCCAGCAGTTTCACGCCTCCTCTGCCTTCATCAAGGTGACAGGCCTATTGAGGATTACGTGAGTGATTTTTGTGAACATTGTTATCAGGTGAACTTTAACAATGTTGCTCTCAAGGACACTTTCCGTTTTGGTTTGGACAATAGCA
>NW_015506693.1:364197-364412 GCF_001515645.1 Sinocyclocheilus grahami
GTAATATTTTCTAATGTTTTAAAAGAATTCTCTTCTGCTCAGCAAAGCTGCTTTTATTTGTACAGTAAAAAGTACATGCCTGATTCAAGAAGGGTGTCTGATGGGCAAAACATATTATTTTACTAACTTATTAATTTTAAGATAAATTGTGCTTTGTTGGTATAATGTCTGAAAAGAATGTAAAAAATTCTTGTTTTGTAATAGCTTTTTTTTTT
>NW_015506693.1:366145-366654 GCF_001515645.1 Sinocyclocheilus grahami
AGTCGGGCCCCTGGTGTTGCCAGCCCTAACTCCTCCATGGCACCTCCCTCCGGTGACTCCACCATGGGCCGCCGTCCTGGCTAGCCTCTGGATCTCTACCTGGCTCCTCCTGCTCCTGGCTCTGTCTACTCCGCCCTGGCCCTATGAGCTCTGTATTCTCCTTTTTGCCTGCCCCTCATCCTCCTCCTGAACCCCCACTCTCCCTCTTCAGTAGAACTGCTCCACGGTGTGAGGACATGCCTTCCGGGAGGGGGGAGTAATGTCACGTGTATATTTAGTTGTGTTTCTTTTGTTCTAGTTTTCCCTCCACTACTTTGTTTCCTTGGTTGTTAATTAGCTCCACACCTGTTCTGTTTATCCCTGATTGCATTCTACCTAGTATTTAAGCCCTGTGTTCTCCTCTGTTCCTTTGTCTGGTATTGTCTTTTGTAGATTATTTGCTGTTGGATAATTGTTGTTCTCCATCCTACTCTTTCGTTATGTGCGTTGTAAATTGTTGTGACAATCGC
>NW_015506694.1:0-882 GCF_001515645.1 Sinocyclocheilus grahami
GTTGCTGGTAGCCACTGACTTCCATTGTAAGGAAAACATTTTTTTAAATTCATATGGGTGTGAAATGACGTGAGGGTGAGTAAATGATGAAAGAATTTTCATTTTAGGGTGAACTATCCCTTTAATATAGTTATTGTTCTTGGTTCAGGCCTTAACAGTAAGTAACTTTGGTGCGTAACCCATGTTCGTGTGAAGGACATGAAAGAAACCTCAAATTGTGCAACATGTTGAGAAGGGGTGTGTTATTACATTTCTACGTGATCGGAATTCCATGTTTTGTAACTTCAATGACTTACATATAGGGATCAGAGTATTATAGAAACTTGTGGATGGACTGTTTGAACTTGGGCTAGTAAGCAACCACTTAGCAACCCCTTTAGTAACGTTCTAAAAATCTCACAGAACACCTAGCAATTGCAATGCCCTGGCAACCATCCATAACAACAAGGGTGTTTTGCACACACATCACTTAAAGGGGTCATATGATGCTTTTTTAAAGATCATTATTTTGTGTATTTGGTGTAACAGAATATATTGACATGCTTTAATGTTCAAAAAACACTATAACATTATTGTAGGTCCTCTATGCCCCGCCTCTCTCAAACGCTTCGTTTTCTACAAAGTCCCTCCTTCCGACAAGCGCAGTCTGCTCTGATTGGCCAGCTGACCCAGT
Source organism: Sinocyclocheilus grahami (assembly GCF_001515645.1). Classification (NCBI taxonomy): domain Eukaryota; kingdom Metazoa; phylum Chordata; class Actinopteri; order Cypriniformes; family Cyprinidae; genus Sinocyclocheilus; species Sinocyclocheilus grahami. The sequence continues at coordinate 674 of NW_015506694.1, forward strand.
GCATTGTGATTAACCCGAACACCGCAAGCACTCGTCGGAAATGTAACGCCCCTTACCATAATCGCGAGCTTCATCTTTCAAAATAAATATAAAGACAGTAAATAATGTCATTAGTTTTACCATCAGTTCAAGCCCGAAAGGGGAACAGACACAGTAATGATGCAGTACACAAGCCGTGGTTAAGACAGCTGACTCCACTGTGATGTGAC
>NW_015506694.1:4379-32521 GCF_001515645.1 Sinocyclocheilus grahami
CTAAAAAGAACATTATTTTGTGTATTTGGTGTAATGAAATGTGTTTATGCGGTTTAAGGTAAAAAAAACACATTATTTTCCACATACTGTACATTATTGTTTCTCCTCTATGCCCCACCTTTCTGAAACGCATATATTTTTACAAAGCTCATCGGTCTGAAAAGCGAGGTGTGCTCTGATTGGCCAGCTATCCAGTGCGTTGTGATTGGCCGGATACCTCAAGCGTGTGACGGTAATGTTATGCCCCTACCATACTGTGATACCGTGTCCCGGCGCAACAAGACAAAAACATTAAAACCCATTATAAACAAGGCATTTGTTGCATCCAGTGGGGACATAATTACACGTTTTTATGCATTGCGTTTGAATCGTCAGTGGCAAATTCTTTAAATATGAAAACTTACTTACAGGCTGTGAGTCAGAAGAGCCAGACTGTCCTTGCAAAGTTGGAATTGCCCCACGTTATAGAAACAGACACCGGCATTGTAGGCTACTCTCTCAGGAAACAGTCCTCATCCTCCATAAAATGCGCTGCACACATCTGAATATTTGAGCTGACGGCAACAATACTACAGCGAGAATAAAAGTTACACCTTCTTTCTTTGCGTGAACATTTAGGCGGCATTATGCAAATCTTCCCACATCGTGATGTAGACATGTGGGGGTGTGTTAGAACGAGCCGTTTTAGGTAGGCATGGTTGACTCTTAAATTTTATAAAGCATATCTCTTTGGATTTGAGACTTTAGTTTTTGCAACTTCACAGATCTTCTTTATGCACCAAGAGCTTGTAACACTCCAAAGAGAAAGGAAAAATTGAAATCGCATGACACCTTTAAAGTTCTGCATAATTAAGGGCGTGGCCACTTGTCGCTGTGTCACTACTAGCCGTTTGTCTGCTGTCTGTTAGCCGTCATGTCACCATATAGCATTAGCTCCTTAGCCTGAGCAAACTTGATCACGTCGAGCTAGGTGGGCATGGTTTCAGCAACCAGGCATCTCAGCTCCAGCCACGACCCGCCTCTTTGCCCATTTTCGATTATCCGGGAGAGAAGCGCAGTGATGCGCTGCCAAGATGGTGACAATCGGCTCCGCCTGCTTTGGGCTTCAAAAATGCTCTTCGGCGTATTACAGAAAGATCCTAACTTTAAAATCTTATCTTATCTGTTTGGTAACATGGTAATTTCAGTAAGGACCACATTTAGGACAAAAGCTATTACAGAACCGCGCTTCCTAAGTGTGTTAACGTATCTTAACTACAGATAGGAAAGGGGGTATTACAGAAACCTCCTAACTTGACAAAAAAATCCTAAAAACTGTCTCAACTTTAGGTCAACCCCACAGCTGTCCTAACTTCAAAATTATTTGAAAGCTAATGGAAAAACCTCTTACAATTGCGCTGCCCAACAATGGTATTACATTTATTAATAATTGAAAATAAAGAACGGAGATGTTTAGTGGTAGAAAGACCCTTGGAGGACCCTGAAGATGTGTTACATTTTGATGACAAAACACTTATAAGTACAGACTGCCGTGCAACATGATATTACTATATTGGTTGCTTGGTAACAGACCTTAGAGTGGATTGTCGAACTTGATAATGCAATTTAAGATTTCCTAACTAGAGATAAGATACGATTTTGTAAGATAAGATAAGAATCCCAAATCAAGTTAAGATTTGCTTCTGTAATACGAATTTGTGCAAAATCCTAATTTAACATATATCTTAAGTTAAGACCTAAGATAAGGAACTTTCTGTAATACGCCCCCAGAAACCTACGGGTGACGTCATGGACACTACGTCCATTGTTTTATACAGTCTAGGGTTCACATGCCAAAATAAAGAGAGCGCTAGGCCTGGAAGAACCTAGAGACTATGTTCATATTTACTGTGCTGATTCTGAGGGAAAATTTGTGTTTTCCATTGAATGGACAGAAACATAGACATTTTAAATGGAGCAGAGTGTACAACACTCACATAGGTGACTGAAAGGATATTCAAATTAGCCAAAATATTGAATAAACAAACACAAAATGGAAAGGAAATGTGAGGAATATTATGAAGGACAGGCATTCTAGCTATATGGAAACGTGGTGCTTTCAGTGGAATTCCGTGGGTGAAACTTCCATGTAAGTCTGGGGAAAATGCAGCGGGTATGTGTTCACAAATGCAGTTGTGTTTGAAATATATTTTCTATCAAAAGGAAAACAGCACGTTTCTATGAAGTAAAAATCATTTAGGCTCTACCCTTCTGAAATTAATATGTTCTATGCCAGACTACTCAATTGTAAATTCACAATGTATAGAACTGTACATAACTGGGAATACAGGATTTTCCACACATTTTATCAAATGTCAGGTGAAAATTCTCTTGAAATGTTCGCAGAAGCAGCATGATTTGAGGTATTATTCATGTCTGTAGCACATAGTGAAGGACCAGTTACACACCAAAGACTTAATACAGAACACAGGGTTTATTAGGGGTTTTGTTCAATTCCATAACTCTGAGTATGAACCAGGCACATCAAGTGAAAACATAAACAAGCGCACACACAAACAGAAGAACATGTCTTTGTCTTGTCCCCACAGCACAGTCATGCAGATGAAGACGCAAACACTCCCTCATTACAGTAGGTCACTCCTCCCCCATCTCTCCATTTCTCAGTTCCTCTATCCATCCCTCCCTTTCTCGCCTGACCAACTCCTCTAATTTAGTTTTTCATTTCTTCTCTCACCTCTACTCATCCCCCCTCCTTCCTCTCTCTCCCAAGAACTCTGAAAAACACCCATGAACATGTTAAAAGATGACATAGTTTACAACAAAAGGGGAGAATTATGTATACATACACTACCCAAAATGATTTTTTTATATTTTTGAAAGATGTCTAAAATAATGATTTTCTATTGTAATACATTTTAAGATGTAATTTATTCCTGTGCTGCAAAGCTGAATTTTCAGCATCATTACTCGTCTTCAGTGTCACATGATCCTTCAGAAATCAGTATAATATGCTGATTTGCAGCTCAAGAAATATTTCAAGAATTATTATCAATATTAAAAACAGATGTGCTGCTATATATTTTTGTGAAAAAATGTATTCTGTTTTGTGTCCTGTGCATTTTTATGATCCTCTTAATTAAAATAAAAATAAAAAATGATAAAAAAATCTTATATATATATATATATATATATATATATATTCTATATTTTATTACTTATATATATATATATATATATATATATATATGTATGAAGAAATCATGTCATGACTCAAACACATTAAAAACTAATTTATACACAGTATAACAACAATTGTCTCTTGTGTCTTCTACTTCGACATTTTACATGTACTATATTACTCATGCCCAGCAAATTCTCCAAAAAGAAGAGAGAGCCATATTAAATGGAGAAGTTACAAGGAACTGAGAGCAACACTTAAGGAGAAAAGAGAGTCTCATCCCATATATACAGTATATAATATATATATATAAACTTCAGAAATGAGCACCACATCTCACAGGGGAGCAAGAAAGAAACCGAGAGAAAGAATGCTGAGAGGTAGAAGCAAATAGAAATTCCAATCAATACAGTCTATGAGCAGTCAGCTCAGACACAGAGAAAGTGGGTCAAACAATGGCAGAAGAACAGGAGTGAGCGAGGGAGAGACTGAGAGAGAGGGAGAGAGAGAGGAGGTTGTGACCCTTGTTGACTACCTATCCAAGACCCACAACCCCCGATGGCTTTATCTGAGACTTTTGGGAGATTCTAGGCAATGCATTGTGGGATGCATACTGCCTCTAGTCAGCTCAGTGACTGTAAGACACAGTGTGTGTAAGTCTTAATGGCTTAGCCGAGCACAACTGTTCTAACACTCTGCAAAACTGAGTCAAAACTGGATTTCATGTGAGCAGAAGATGTTTAGCGTAATTTAGATATGTAAACACAGATTTACCTCCCACTTGGCTTATGTGAGATTGATAATGTTGTGTTTTGTGTGTGTGTGTGTGTGCGCGCTTGTGGCACTTTCGATACTGTTTAAGGGTCTATTCCAACGGCAATGCAGGAAATATAATGATGACATTTTCTGAGGAAAAATGAGTGGTGCTTTCCACTGGATCATTATATATTTTTTTTGTTTGTTTTTTTTATTACAAAACCACTAGTTTTTCTTATTTTTATTCTACTGGGTTTAACTACAGCGCCTGTCTTTGTGTCATGGCCTACAGCAAATTTTGTTTATTGGCTGTAAACAAAAGGCAGCACATTTCAATGTAAGCTACATACGGAAACATTTTGTACATTCTTATTACTTAGAATATTAAGCAAATGTAATGATTAAGGTTGCTCAGGATCCCTCTTTTAGGGTCAGTTCATAATGGGTTCAAGTCCTAAATCTTTTTTAGAGGGTGTCTAGGTAAGTATAGTTCACATTAATATTATTCAAGTTTAAATGGTGTAACTGACTCTGGGTCCCCTTTTGCCCAAAATAATATTCAAAGGTCCTTCTGTCTAGTCTCATATTTACCTCTGTTTTTGGTAGTAATAAAAATAAATAAAATAAAACATGTGTCATTGAATTTTGGACATATTTAATATTAGCATGTGTTTTAGCATGTTAATATAACGAAATTTAAATAATTTTAAGACTCATTAGGACCCACTTGGAGGAGGAAATCACTACAACAAAATCAAAAAAAAAATTAAAGAGTCAAGCAACCAATTTGACCATTTTTGTATCACTTGAGATGGAACGACCCAAAACTGATGCAGGCGTAGTTGGTGTTGATGGAGTTTTATTTCTGAATGCTAGAAACTAGAGCCATCAATAGATTAATATAATGATTTCTGATAAATCTTTAGAAAGAAAAATTAGACCTAAAAATAAAGACCTAAAAATAAATTCTCTCAAATTTCCCACATACACCCAACATCCATTGTGGTCACCAGCCTCTATTGGGACTGGAGAAGTCTAAAGCCAATTTTGCACATCTATTGCAAATAGTTAAATAACAGCTTATTGCAGCTCAGGAATTCACATTTACTACACGGTTTGTTTAATCATTTTTAACAAAACTGAAAATTGTGGTGTTTTTTGACTGTACATTCGAAAGTTTGGGGTCTGTAAGTGTTTTTTTAACAGTATACTATGAAATTATATTATAATGAAAAAAAACTATATTTTTATGTATATTGTAAAATGTAATGTATTCATGTGAATTTTCAGCATCATTACCCCAGTCTACAGTGTCACATGATCCTTCAGAAATCATTCTAAGATGCTGATTTGCTCTTCAAAAACGTTTCTTATTATTATTATCAATGTTGAAAACAGTTGTGCTGCTTAATATCTTTGTGGAGACTGAGATTCTTTGATGAATGTAATGTTCAAAAGAATAGCATTTAGTTTAAATAGAAATGTTAAAATGTTAGAATGTTACTTTTGTAACATTATAAATGTATTTAATGTGACTTTTGATCAATTTAATGCATCCTTGCTGAAAAAATTTATATCTTACTGACATCACATTTTTCATCTGTATATATTTGAAAATGTCAAGGATTCAATTAAATGGTTAAGTATTGAATGAAATTACTTCAAATTCAGTGTTTTGTCAGTGTACATCGTGACCAGGAAATTGTATAGTTCATATTAACAAACGGGCATTTAGAAAAGGTGTTTTTGTTTCTATTTCGATACAGAGAAAGTAAAATTAAAAGGGTCTTTTTCCCCTGAGGGCCTTTTAAACCTGTTGTGCCCTAAACACATGCAACAAAAATCTATTTTACACAACAGTTGCCTGCACGTATTTGGTTCATGAGCAGCTCACGTTCTGGCTGTTCATGACCGACAGAAACACCTTATAACACAAAACGCTCTTTCTCTCTTCAGGGAGAAGGATGTGAAATCAGACAAGGCCTGTCATGAAGAGGCACCCATGACCTAAAAATCCTTTAGAGACGCAGAGCACCTTTTGCCTTCATGTGAAAGCGTGCAGAGAGGTAAGAAGAAAAGAGTTGGTGGAAAGACCTTCAAAATCAGAGAACAAAAGACTCATTGGTCATCTCTTCCCCTCGACCTTGGTTTGTGGAGGCCGTTTGTGGAGCTCAGAGAAGTGAAGAAAGAGAAGTAGAAATGTTGGTCACTGTTATACACACACACGCAAACATGCATGATCTCTCAAACGTATCTATCCAGATGGTGTTTAATCTTCCACCCACACACACATACACACACACATGCATACACACATGATCATCTTTAACTTAAGCCAAAGTATTCACTTTAGGGACAGACCTCTTACCCAAATATCTTTTAACCCTAAACACACTGTGATGAGCTGCAAAGACCCAACCCTTCGTCAACACACACACACACACACACACACACACACACACACACACATGCATACACACATGATCATCTTTAACTTAAGCCAAAGTATTCACTTTAGGGACAGACCTCTTACCCAAATATCTTTTAACCCTAAACACACTGTGATGAGCTGCAAAGACCCAACCCTTCGTCAACACACACACACACACATGCATACACACATGATCATCTTTAACTTAAGCCAAAGTATTCACTTTAGGGACAGACCTCTTACCCAAATATCTTTTAACCCTAAACACACTGTGATGAGCTGCAAAGACCCAACCCTTCGTCAACACACACACACACACATGCATACACACATGATCATCTTTAACTTAAGCCAAAGTATTCACTTTAGGGACAGACCTCTTACCCAAATATCTTTTAACCCTAAACACACTGTGATGAGCTGCAAAGACCCAACCCTTCGTCAACACACACACACACACATGCATACACACATGATCATCTTTAACTTAAGCCAAAGTATTCACTTTAGGGACAGACCTCTTACCCAAATATCTTTTAACCCTAAACACACTGTGATGAGCTGCAAAGACCCAACCCTTCGTCAACACACACACACACACATGCATACACACATGATCATCTTTAACTTAAGCCAAAGTATTCACTTTAGGGACAGACCTCTTACCCAAATATCTTTTAACCCTAAACACACTGTGATGAGCTGCAAAGACCCAACCCTTCGTCAACACACACACACACACATGCATACACACATGATCATCTTTAACTTAAGCCAAAGTATTCACTTTAGGGACAGACCTCTTACCCAAATATCTTTTAACCCTAAACACACTGTGATGAGCTGCAAAGACCCAACCCTTCGTCAACACACACACACACACATGCATACACACATGATCATCTTTAACTTAAGCCAAAGTATTCACTTTAGGGACAGACCTCTTACCCAAATATCTTTTAACCCTAAACACACTGTGATGAGCTGCAAAGACCCAACCCTTCGTCAACACACACACACACACATGCATACACACATGATCATCTTTAACTTAAGCCAAAGTATTCACTTTAGGGACAGACCTCTTACCCAAATATCTTTTAACCCTAAACACACTGTGATGAGCTGCAAAGACCCAACCCTTCGTCAACACACACACACACACATGCATACACACATGATCATCTTTAACTTAAGCCAAAGTATTCACTTTAGGGACAGACCTCTTACCCAAATATCTTTTAACCCTAAACACACTGTGATGAGCTGCAAAGACCCAACCCTTCGTCAACACACACACACACACATGCATACACACATGATCATCTTTAACTTAAGCCAAAGTATTCACTTTAGGGACAGACCTCTTACCCAAATATCTTTTAACCCTAAACACACTGTGATGAGCTGCAAAGACCCAACCCTTCGTCAACACACACACACACACATGCATACACACATGATCATCTTTAACTTAAGCCAAAGTATTCACTTTAGGGACAGACCTCTTACCCAAATATCTTTTAACCCTAAACACACTGTGATGAGCTGCAAAGACCCAACCCTTCGTCAACACACACACACACACATGCATACACACATGATCATCTTTAACTTAAGCCAAAGTATTCACTTTAGGGACAGACCTCTTACCCAAATATCTTTTAACCCTAAACACACTGTGATGAGCTGCAAAGACCCAACCCTTCGTCAACACACACACACACACATGCATACACACATGATCATCTTTAACTTAAGCCAAAGTATTCACTTTAGGGACAGACCTCTTACCCAAATATCTTTTAACCCTAAACACACTGTGATGAGCTGCAAAGACCCAACCCTTCGTCAACACACACACACACACATGCATACACACATGATCATCTTTAACTTAAGCCAAAGTATTCACTTTAGGGACAGACCTCTTACCCAAATATCTTTTAACCCTAAACACACTGTGATGAGCTGCAAAGACCCAACCCTTCGTCAACACACACACACACACATGCATACACACATGATCATCTTTAACTTAAGCCAAAGTATTCACTTTAGGGACAGACCTCTTACCCAAATATCTTTTAACCCTAAACACACTGTGATGAGCTGCAAAGACCCAACCCTTCGTCAACACACACACACACACATGCATACACACATGATCATCTTTAACTTAAGCCAAAGTATTCACTTTAGGGACAGACCTCTTACCCAAATATCTTTTAACCCTAAACACACTGTGATGAGCTGCAAAGACCCAACCCTTCGTCAACACACACACACACACATGCATACACACATGATCATCTTTAACTTAAGCCAAAGTATTCACTTTAGGGACAGACCTCTTACCCAAATATCTTTTAACCCTAAACACACTGTGATGAGCTGCAAAGACCCAACCCTTCGTCAACACACACACACACACATGCATACACACATGATCATCTTTAACTTAAGCCAAAGTATTCACTTTAGGGACAGACCTCTTACCCAAATATCTTTTAACCCTAAACACACTGTGATGAGCTGCAAAGACCCAACCCTTCGTCAACACACACACACACACATGCATACACACATGATCATCTTTAACTTAAGCCAAAGTATTCACTTTAGGGACAGACCTCTTACCCAAATATCTTTTAACCCTAAACACACTGTGATGAGCTGCAAAGACCCAACCCTTCGTCAACACACACACACACACATGCATACACACATGATCATCTTTAACTTAAGCCAAAGTATTCACTTTAGGGACAGACCTCTTACCCAAATATCTTTTAACCCTAAACACACTGTGATGAGCTGCAAAGACCCAACCCTTCGTCAACACACACACACACACATGCATACACACATGATCATCTTTAACTTAAGCCAAAGTATTCACTTTAGGGACAGACCTCTTACCCAAATATCTTTTAACCCTAAACACACTGTGATGAGCTGCAAAGACCCAACCCTTCGTCAACACACACACACACACATGCATACACACATGATCATCTTTAACTTAAGCCAAAGTATTCACTTTAGGGACAGACCTCTTACCCAAATATCTTTTAACCCTAAACACACTGTGATGAGCTGCAAAGACCCAACCCTTCGTCAACACACACACACACACACACACACACACACACACACACACGTGTAGATATTGAGAGGGATACATCAGTATTCAGAATAGCGGTCAACCAATGTGTTGTTAATGAATTAATTTATTTTAAATGGATGATGCTTAAAATATTACATTTGGTCATTTAAAATGATTAAAAAGTGTGCATGCAAAAATGCTTGAAATGAAAGCAATTAGAATATCAATCACAAAAATAATTACATCAAACATATCCGCATTGAGTAGTGTTTCTTTAGTTTAAAATAAACATTTTTATCTTAAAACAAATCCTTTTAACACTGTGCCAACCAGTGCTTGGACATTTGCACAACATAGCTGTGGTCATAAATCAATATATTTACTAAACATTTTATGACAATTAATTCATCTTTTTTCCCCCAATGACTTTCATTTGCACAAACAGATTTATTCATTCATTGCTTTTTTTAAAATCCAAAAATAAACCCATCTTTAAATCAAGTATAATATATATGTAAGTATCTAACATCTTGTGAATTTGTAAAATTACAAGTTATTATAAAATAGTTTTGATGAAGTCGTGGTATTGAATAGTCTTATAAATAAATAAATCACATCTGAAGATGTAACACTAACAATACATACAATACAGTGATTTTGAATAATGTGATGCAGCATTTAGGTGGTTTGGAGGACCACTGGTGGGTCATCCGTGTGGGTTTCAGCGAGACAGTTTTTCATGGGCTGACGAACCTGAGATTGACCAAAACTCAAGCATTCTCAGGTTGGACAGTCCTCGAAAGCACTGCTCATCCAGGATGGTCAGATCATACTGACCACAGATTACATGCATCATCTACATTGTCTAAAAAAAAGGAAAAGAAGTAATAAATAAGAAAAAAATATTAGCAAAATCTAGACCTGCCAAATTAAATCAAAATACGTGCATCAATTTCATACACAGTAAATGATGAGAATAATTGCATATTTTCTTTCTTGAATGCAGGAAAAACATTGTCATTTACAACCACATGAAAATATAGAACGCTGAATGAAATAAATGGGGAAACACATTTAAAATCACACTTGTGAAAGTTACTAAATATCTCCTACAATTTCCATTTGACCAGTATGTAAACATAAATCCAATCCCATGTGGAACACTGAAAAGTGTAATATTAGCACGATTTTGGCAATTTTCAGATTGTGACCATTTCAGGTACGTGAAGCAAACTTTGAACACTCAACATCACGTTTACAAAAACACATTGACCAAATCTTAAGAAATCTCATAGAAATATCCACCACAAAAAGTACTTCATATACTGTGTGCCCTACTACATAACCAAGCAAATAGATTGAGTAAATCTTTTTAGACTCATCATTGACAAGACCCTACCCTTACAGTATCTATCATGCTGTACTCTATGCTATATAGTATATCACGATGTGCCAACTTTCGCGCCTTTCCAGCTGGAAATGGCCACTGAAACGTTTACCTTGCAACATCCATAACATCTAAACAGCTACATACATAAAATATGAATTGTTCATTACTCTGAAGCAAAAACAAAGCGTACGGTCGGATGCAATTATTACATTACAGCTACTTAGAGGCAATTAGCCCATCCGTGTCTGACTGTAATGGCCTCGTGGCTTTATAGAACAACACCGCTTTAACCCTCCTTATCTCTCAAAGATCAAAAACCCCATAAAACACGGCTCCTACCAATCACTTTTGACACCAGAATGATGTTCAAAATCATGAAATCTTATGAAATGACTCACGGATGCATTGGTTGACATCATCAAAAAATATATAAAGGTAAATATTCATGCACAAACATCTTCCCACATGTAGTTCAGGCTCCAAGAAGTCCTGGATTTCTCACTGTACATTTAATTCGGCATTCATTGAGGGCTGGTACACGCAGCTATGCAAAACACTCACCTCTGCCTTACCTACACAGACGTTCAATTGCTCCTCATCACTCCACACTGAGAGAGGATTTTGAGGCTTTCAAAATATGCGCTGAAGCCCTCAATTCAAGCCGTAGAGAAGCCGGACCATCAGGCTGATGCTCACACACTCGCTCCCTCCAGTGTTGTGACCTGCAGGGCCCTCAAGAGCTGCTGGAGATGCTATAGCTTTCTACACATGAGCAAAGCGCCTCCTTCCTGTTTGTCACTATGAACAAACTTGTGGTAAACTTTCCATGACATCTCAATATTGAGGGCCACTAGAGCACATTTCATTCATCTCAACCGCTCCTTTTTTAAAAGTCTTATGTGACGTGGTAATTGTTTTATGACAGAGGAAGAGCACGATTATAGTTTTTCTGAAATGAAAATTTGAGAAAAGTGGTTGCAGGTAGTTTTAAACAATGCTTAACTTTGACTTGTGTCTCCGCTTGTTCATTTGAACCAGGCTGATTATAATGAGTCATATCAACCAAAAGCTGAATTAGTCACTTACATTAATATCTTAAAAAAGACAAACGTTCTCAGTTTGTAGGACGTACACTTCACAGAAGCTCTTTTAAACATTCATTCCGTGTTGCACGTTGAATTAAAAGGTCAGCTGATCTTTTAGTGTAGACTACACTGAGAAGAGTAGTTAGTTGATATTATAGTGTTGACTATCATAGTTATAGAGTTAATTATGGAAACTGATGAAAGCTTGCTAGATTAGTTTCCATATCGAGAGGACAACCACAGCATCCTTCCTGTGTGTTTGAGACATGAATGAGTTTCATTCCCGCTGTTGGTATTACAAAAACGAGGCAAAATGCATACAAAATACAAGAAAAACGAGGCAAAATGCACACAAAATACAAAAAAACGAGGCAAAATGCACACAAAATACAAGAAAAACGAGGCAAAATGCACACAAAATACAAGAAAAACAAGGCAAAATGCACACAAAATACAAGAAAAACAAGGCAAAATGCACACAAAATACAAGAAAAGTGCCATAAAAGTCTAATTCTACATTAGTACATCTCTTCAAATCTCTGGAGAGTTTTTGATTGGAAAATTCATTGATGGTGGAATTCTCAGACATCAGATGTTATTAATGTTCTCAAAAGAGAAGATCAACTGGCTATTGCAATTAAAGTGTTAAAGAAATGCTGTATCACCGTACAAAAGTCTGGGGTCGGTGAGAATTTGAAAAAAAGTATTTTGTGTTTATCAGGGTTGCATTTATTTGATCAAAAATACAGTCAAATCAGTAATATTGTGAAATATTATTACAATTTAAATTCACCGTTTTCTGCTTGAATACATTTTAAAATGTAATTTATTTCTGTGATGTAAAGCTGAATTTTCAGCAGCATTTCTCCAGTCTTCAGTGTCACATGATCCTTCAGAAATCATTTTATTTGTATCCAATACCTAGTGTCTAATATTTTTGGTGCTCAAGAAACATTTTATCATCAACGCATTTTTTTTCAGGATTATTTGATTGATTTTAATGTAACTTTTGATCAGTTTAATGCATCCTTGCTGAACAAAAGTACTAAAAAAAAAAAAAAAAACTTACTGATCTCAAATTTAAAACAATACTGTATGTATATGCATATTTATATTTACACACATACATAGCACTAACAGGAATCATTACACGAAGCTCATCACAATTATCACACTGCCATTTCAGTTCAATTAAATCAGATAAATCAATAAATGAGCATGAAACACTGACTTGAGTTTAAATGAATTTATTATGCAAGGTGAAACAGACTGTGGATATGACTGTTATCTAGAACATCGGTTGCCGGGGACAATGGTCAATTAAACAGTGTAGCAGTCATTACACAAAAATATCAGACTGACCAATCAGAATGAAGTATTCAAGAATCTGTGCAATAAAATAAATAGCTCCGCACAAATCATAGACTTTTATTCCTGTTGTGGGACAAAAGTCACAGCAGATACATTCACTAGGTCTTGACTTTGTCAATGCAGATCTCAGTGCTCTCACATTAACACAATATTGTTTGTTTGTTCTGCCAAACAATTTTTTGTATTTTACAACCAAGGAATTTTCTTTTGGTTAACTACAAATATAAATTAAAAAGTCAGCGTAAATCAAATAAACGACACACACACACACATACAATTGCATTATATTTCTATAATTAATTAATTTCTTCAGGCTAGGTACTTTCTCAAAGTGAAAGTGCTCAGTGGGGTAAAACGATAAAACAAAGAGATATCAATGCGTCACCTTAATAAGAGCAAGCACTATGCTCATTTGGTTGAATTTCAGGTCAAACACCAACACTTCCTGTGGGCTAGTCTTGTTCTTATACGTCCTGTATGTTCTCGACATGACAGCAAACATCAAGCAGATGTCAGCCATATATGGTAAAGGCAGCTATAGCCTCACTGGACAGATGCAAGACGCTGCACTTTTGTGAGTCAAAAAACAAAACATGTAGGGCATTCTCGCAGAACGCAAGCTTTTTCCACAAAGATCAAAAAGAAAACTTTAAATGTCTTCAAAATCAGTGGCCGTTGATTAGACACGAACTACAATAAAGATCATTTCTACGTTTAACAGGAGCTGCTCCTTCATGCTTCTGTTCGATAGTTGATCATCTCATATCCCTTAAATTGAGCTCAGCATCTTGCATCTAAACAAACTGTCAACATTTTTGCACAATTTTAGAAAAACGTTACAATGTGTAAGTTCTTGTACAGAATGCAGAGCTCCGTTGTGAAAGTGTAATTGTTAACAGCCTGTGGTTTGGTCAGCAGCCGTCTGCAGGTAAAGCGAGAACGCAAAGATTAAAACAAAGCAACGCCCACACATTTTTTCCGATGAAGTGGTCCTTCAAAGAAATTCACTGTCTAAGTGTAGCAAGGCAGTGCTTTGAGTCTTACTTTACTCTCTGAAAGCTTGACTGCTGCATGAAACGGAGTACAATAATAAAAGTGACATGTTGTATGCCGTGACAAGCAGACATACTGTGTTCACATGCCAAAAATACTAAAACAGCAGATTCCAAAAGTGGCAGCAAACACAAAAGGCAATGAATCAACTGCATGTACTTCAGAATCAAACATTAAACGACAGTAAATATCATTAAATAATTCGCATTAAAAAAAACAACAACATCTAAATAAACCTTCATAAATAAAAACTTCACATAAAATACTTCAACTTGGGAGTGCCAAAAAGTATAAAAATATTTTATAATGTACAAATATCAGGCGTGATTATCAGAGCGGCTTCACCAATCTGTGCGGATGAAATGATCTGACACTCAGGTCAGCAGCTGGGCTCATCCATGTCATCATCACTCCAGTCTGGAGGTGCATTCGTGCCAAAATAACGATCCCCAAAATTTCCCGGAAAAAAAAAATAAATAAAAAATTTTTTTTTTTTTAAATGATTAAATGTTTAGGTATTACTAACTTTTTTTTGCTTATAACATAATTGTCATGACAATTAAGCACTTTGTTTCCGCAAAATTTGTATTACTGTAATGCATCGATGTTTTAGAGTTGTAATTTTTGTTATTCTAACCAGATTCGCCCTTATTTTTTTGTATTCAAATTTAAATGAAAAGCAGTACAAAAAATAGCATTTTCATATCCTCAACTGATCTTACTCACCCCAAACTTTTAAACAGGGAGTGTGTAATATAATTAGTTTACAATATTTCAAATGTTATATTAAATATTCTATCCGAGTTTTTCAAGTTTGCCACACTGCATCCACAATAGCGCTGTATGACTGATGTATCGATTTTATTTCATCTTTTCCTTTTTATTTAAAATATTTACAAACTGGTAATAGTAATACATATTTTAATGCCATGTCAGCATCTGAGGCTGTTTTCATGTGAGTTACAGAAATACAACAACAATAAAAAAAAAAACTAATAAAAAGAAAGTTACAACATTTGAAATATTTTACATTTACATATGATAAAAAATTCTAAAACCTATTTTTACACTCTGGTTAACAAGATTGTAAAATATCTGTTAATCCCATTCTCAAATAAGTGTAAATAAATATATTTTGCCTTTTAAACACATTTGCAATGTTCTGCACTGTCACTGCTACACTGCAACGCTGAGAATCAGAGTCTGCTGGATTCAAAACATGTCAACTGATCCACCTCCCCTGAAGAGTAAACTTAAAGCTACTGCTTCCATAGACGGAGTATATTTAGTACTTGTGTAATTAAATGCCTGAAACCTAAAATAAACATCATGTGGTTGAAAATACTGAACAGTTGTGATATATGACAGGCGGTGAGCGAGTCTCTCTCTGGTTCAGTGCCACTCTGAATGTTCTAATCACACTGGCGGGATCATCCAGGTCAAAGGGTTAATATATAATAATACATGAATTTATAACCATGAAACAAATGTCACATTGCTAAAAACCTTAATAGGTCCTAAAGAAAAAAAAAAAAAATCATCACTTTCCATTAAGCAAAGTATAACTGGATCCTTCAGAAATCATTTTATTTGTATCCAATACCTAGTGTCTAATATTTTTGGTGCTCAAGAAACATTTTATCATCAACGCATTTTTTTTCAGGATTATTTGATTGATTTTAATGTAACTTTTGATCAGTTTAATGCATCCTTGCTGAACAAAAGTACTAAAAAAAAAAAAAAAAACTTACTGATCTCAAATTTAAAACAATACTGTATGTATATGCATATTTATATTTACACACATACATAGCACTAACAGGAATCATTACACGAAGCTCATCACAATTATCACACTGCCATTTCAGTTCAATTAAATCAGATAAATCAATAAATGAGCATGAAACACTGACTTGAGTTTAAATGAATTTATTATGCAAGGTGAAACAGACTGTGGATATGACTGTTATCTAGAACATCGGTTGCCGGGGACAATGGTCAATTAAACAGTGTAGCAGTCATTACACAAAAATATCAGACTGACCAATCAGAATGAAGTATTCAAGAATCTGTGCAATAAAATAAATAGCTCCGCACAAATCATAGACTTTTATTCCTGTTGTGGGACAAAAGTCACAGCAGATACATTCACTAGGTCTTGACTTTGTCAATGCAGATCTCAGTGCTCTCACATTAACACAATATTGTTTGTTTGTTCTGCCAAACAATTTTTTGTATTTTACAACCAAGGAATTTTCTTTTGGTTAACTACAAATATAAATTAAAAAGTCAGCGTAAATCAAATAAACGACACACACACACACATACAATTGCATTATATTTCTATAATTAATTAATTTCTTCAGGCTAGGTACTTTCTCAAAGTGAAAGTGCTCAGTGGGGTAAAACGATAAAACAAAGAGATATCAATGCGTCACCTTAATAAGAGCAAGCACTATGCTCATTTGGTTGAATTTCAGGTCAAACACCAACACTTCCTGTGGGCTAGTCTTGTTCTTATACGTCCTGTATGTTCTCGACATGACAGCAAACATCAAGCAGATGTCAGCCATATATGGTAAAGGCAGCTATAGCCTCACTGGACAGATGCAAGACGCTGCACTTTTGTGAGTCAAAAAACAAAACATGTAGGGCATTCTCGCAGAACGCAAGCTTTTTCCACAAAGATCAAAAAGAAAACTTTAAATGTCTTCAAAATCAGTGGCCGTTGATTAGACACGAACTACAATAAAGATCATTTCTACGTTTAACAGGAGCTGCTCCTTCATGCTTCTGTTCGATAGTTGATCATCTCATATCCCTTAAATTGAGCTCAGCATCTTGCATCTAAACAAACTGTCAACATTTTTGCACAATTTTAGAAAAACGTTACAATGTGTAAGTTCTTGTACAGAATGCAGAGCTCCGTTGTGAAAGTGTAATTGTTAACAGCCTGTGGTTTGGTCAGCAGCCGTCTGCAGGTAAAGCGAGAACGCAAAGATTAAAACAAAGCAACGCCCACACATTTTTTCCGATGAAGTGGTCCTTCAAAGAAATTCACTGTCTAAGTGTAGCAAGGCAGTGCTTTGAGTCTTACTTTACTCTCTGAAAGCTTGACTGCTGCATGAAACGGAGTACAATAATAAAAGTGACATGTTGTATGCCGTGACAAGCAGACATACTGTGTTCACATGCCAAAAATACTAAAACAGCAGATTCCAAAAGTGGCAGCAAACACAAAAGGCAATGAATCAACTGCATGTGCTTCAGAATCAAACATTAAACGACAGTAAATATCATTAAATAATTCGCATTAAAAAAAACAACAACATCTAAATAAACCTTCATAAATAAAAACTTCACATAAAATACTTCAACTTGGGAGTGCCAAAAAGTATAAAAATATTTTATAATGTACAAATATCAGGCGTGATTATCAGAGCGGCTTCACCAATCTGTGCGGATGAAATGATCTGACACTCAGGTCAGCAGCTGGGCTCATCCATGTCATCATCACTCCAGTCTGGAGGTGCATTCGTGCCAAAATAACGATCCCCAAAATTTCCTGGAAAAAAAAAATAAATAAAAAATTTTTTTTTTTTTAAATGATTAAATGTTTAGGTATTACTAACTTTTTTTTGCTTATAACATAATTGTCATGACAATTAAGCACTTTGTTTCCGCAAAATTTGTATTACTGTAATGCATCGATGTTTTAGAGTTGTAATTTTTGTTATTCTAACCAGATTCGCCCTTATTTTTTTGTATTCAAATTTAAATGAAAAGCAGTACAAAAAATAGCATTTTCATATCCTCAACTGATCTTACTCACCCCAAACTTTTAAACAGGGAGTGTGTAATATAATTAGTTTACAATATTTCAAATGTTATATTAAATATTCTATCCGAGTTTTTCAAGTTTGCCACACTGCATCCACAATAGCGCTGTATGACTGATGTATCGATTTTATTTCATCTTTTCCTTTTTATTTAAAATATTTACAAACTGGTAATAGTAATACATATTTTAATGCCATGTCAGCATCTGAGGCTGTTTTCATGTGAGTTACAGAAATACAACAACAATAAAAAAAAAAACTAATAAAAAGAAAGTTACAACATTTGAAATATTTTACATTTACATATGATAAAAAATTCTAAAACCTATTTTTACACTCTGGTTAACAAGATTGTAAAATATCTGTTAATCCCATTCTCAAATAAGTGTAAATAAATATATTTTGCCTTTTAAACACATTTGCAATGTTCTGCACTGTCACTGCTACACTGCAACGCTGAGAATCAGAGTCTGCTGGATTCAAAACATGTCAACTGATCCACCTCCCCTGAAGAGTAAACTTAAAGCTACTGCTTCCATAGACGGAGTATATTTAGTACTTGTGTAATTAAATGCCTGAAACCTAAAATAAACATCATGTGGTTGAAAATACTGAACAGTTGTGATATATGACAGGCGGTGAGCGAGTCTCTCTCTGGTTCAGTGCCACTCTGAATGTTCTAATCACACTGGCGGGATCATCCAGGTCAAAGGGTTAATATATAATAATACATGAATTTATAACCATGAAACAAATGTCACATTGCTAAAAACCTTAATAGGTCCTAAAGAAAAAAAAAAAAAAAGTCATCACTTTCCATTAAGCAAAGTATAACTGTTTTTTGACCCAGACATGCTCTTGGCTGGTTTTGTGAGAATGGCCCCTTTGTGTATACCACTACGACAAAAGACCACAGTCAAGCAGATAAAGTAAAGCTGGTGTTCAGAGTCTCACCTATGCCGGGGATGATGTGGAACAGGTCATTGACCTTCTTGTCGACAGCGGTGGTGATGATTTTGACCTGAGGGAAGGCGTAGGCCACAGAATGGACACCCATCTCAGCCATCAGCAGAGACACCAGCAGGATCTTATCCTCCTGAGCGTCATGATCCTACACACACACACACACACACACACACACACACACCTCATGAAGAAAACACAGTCCTGTTCCTCCACTCTCTATCTGTACTTCCTATTGCTTCTCCACTTTCCAATCTCAAGCAAAAAGCCAATAAACAAAAAAAGTTAGTGTACTTGTTTATCAAGGAGGCAACAGTGTGCCATTTATTTCCAAAAATGGCATTTCCACCACATAATTAAACATAATAATTTCAGATGTGGAGTATTTTTTAGATCATGCTTTTTCAAAGTTAGTAGACAAATTCTACTTAAAATAAACTAGTGAGAGCGTGAGTAGTGTGTTCTCAGCAAGTTTATGTTGTTAAACTTCCACCGGTGCCAAAAACGGCCTTAGAAACTGATAAATACAGCTCAGCCTCAGAACAACTGCAGAATTCATATGTGAGAATGTGTAACGTTATGTCATGCTCTATGGCCGCTGTCAGCTAGTGAGGTTTCTCTGCTACGCCTACACTGACAGACAACCAAACTGGGCCGCTCTACATGTGGTGCCCGAGTAGGCGTGTGTGCCTGTGCCACTGCACACTATCAGTTCCATTAGATGGCAAGAGGTGTAGCAGTTGTGTGCGTGAGAAAAGGTTCAAATGCAGACTTACAAGTAAAACTCTGATAGCCATCATGGCTGCCGCTCCAGTGGACACAGTGCAGTCCGTCAGAATCACGTGATCCTCGCTGATGTCTTTGGGCAGACGCAAATAGTGCAACTGGACGGGAACATAAAAGAAAGCTTAAATGTGCAGCAATAATATGTCTAAATGCATGAATAAATCCAATTAATAAATAAAAGTAAGTGAGTTCATGCGATTATTTAAATATTCAATGAAAAATATATTTATTCTATATTATATTGTGCAAAATGGCTGAAGGCAGAACACTTGCTTCAGTATGTGTCACATAATGGAAATTTGTTAAGAATTATACTGCACATATAATATATATGAATATATATATGCACATATCCCACTGCGTGTCAACCACACGAATTGCTGAAACCAATATTTTCACATATTATTTAGTTTTCTTTCCTAGAAAAGAAACTAAGTACATTAACCATGAATAAACTGAGATTTATCATAATTTGAATAATTTAACTGATAGACAATCCAAAAACTAAAGTAAAATAAAAAATGAAATAAAATGAAAAATTCTTAAAAAAACAACAACAACAATAATAATAATTTTTAAAACTGTTCTAATGACACAAAATACTGTAAAACTGAAATGTCTTGCTCAGAAAACGTTTACATTCTATAGATAATGGGATCTTAACAAAAATCTTTCAAATAAAACAATTAAAAAAAAAAAAATTTTATAAAAAAAGAAAAACAACAACTGGTCACACTTTAGTTTGGAGACCAATTCTCTCTATTAACTAACTATTAACTATGACTTTTGCCTCAAACTCCTAATTTGCTGCTTATTAATGGTTAGTAAGGTAGTTGTTAAGTTTAAGTACAGGGTGAATTAAGGGATCTAAAATATGGTCATTCAGAATAAGGCAAAATTTCAAAAGTAATTAGTAACTAGTTACGTTACTTTTTTTCTCCATGAAATTTATGAAATCCCAGCATACACGCTCCCGATAAATATTTGTTATTAAAGCATCAACATTCACAGAACACTGTTATTTTTAACTAAAGCAAGCGGCTGCTGCGTGCATGGTTTGGATGGCAGAATGCCAGCAAAGAGTGCTGCATTTATAATCTCTAAAATACATCTCAGTTCATCGCGATCTCACAAATCTCTGTTATAACACAATAAATATATGCATAATGAATCTTTCATAATGTCTACAATTCGTGTGTTATAATGAGAGGATTCGTGAGCACACACATTTCAGCACTGCTCAACGCAGCGAACACGTGTTATAGCCTAAATAGAAACTCTGCATACGCTTGCACCTGTTAATCTTTATATTAGTTCATGTTGCTTTTGTGAAAAGTAATTTAGATGAATAACAATTTATTTGTTTTAGATATTTCATGTTTAGATATTTCTATTTTGCGGGAGTCCCGTGAATAATTTTATTCTCCCACATCCCGCACACACACGAGTCTCTGCACTCGCCCATCTTGTCCCGCGCCACACTCTGTTGCGTCGGGTCTCGCGGGAGCAGGTCTCTAATCCACTGGCACTTGACTCGACAGTGCGTGTGCTACATCCTTTTTACAATCTCTAGATTATAAAACACTGCATTCTGTCAGCAATGTAACGCGGCAGTAACGTATAGAGACCTCGGCTTGTAACTATACTCTATTTATTATTTTGAAAATTATAACGCGTTAAATTACTCCCGTTACTAAAAAAGTAATCAAATTACAGTAACACGTTACCAAGTAATGCGTTACTGTCCAACACTGTTTATAAGTACTAACAAACAGACAATATGCTAGTAATATGCATGCTAATAAGCAACTAGCTAATAATGAGAATTGGTCCCTAAACTAAAGTGTGATTGAATAAATAAATAAATAAATTCAATCTGATGTCTGATTATCTGCGGTGTGTAAAGTTTAGGTGGTAGTAAGAGCAGAAAGGGGCGTTACCTCCGGCTCTCCTGTGTCCTGATTGGTCTGGATGAGGATTTTGCCAATGCGGACGTCTTTGCACACGGCCCTAAGCGCGGGCTCCATGGTCTCTCCCGCCCTGAGAATCGACACACCCGTAATCTGCTCAAAACAAAGAAGAGGGAGAGTCTTCGATTTCCTTTTTAGGACCTAAACCTTTCTACACAACAGAGAACAAAGACATTTCTATATGACAGAGAAAATCCCGAAACGAGCAGACTGATTAAGCTGAACTACCATGAGATTGTCCAAAAAGACATTTCAGTGCATCTAGTGGCACATTATATTCTTACCCTCTTCCCATGAAAGGTTCTGCCCTCGTAATCTTCTCCTTGTGGGGTCTGAACAATGTGAACCTGCAGCAGATAACAGACAATTGAAATATCAAGTTGTTTTTGTCCAAGCATATCATATGCAGCTAAACTGATCTTCCTCTCTGATTAAAAGCCACAGTAAAATGTCAGCAGCAACATCATGAAGCTCACTAGCTCACTGCACTTCTCCTGTGAGCGTTTTAAGTGTAAAGGTCGCTGTGCTGCTGCTGCGTGTTGCTAAGCCGATTTCTATAATGTTGAGTTTGTTAGTCTGAGTTTCCACTGCGGTGGACAAGTGAGCTAAGTTTCCATGTTCAAGACGAGACCTCCATGCCCACACGCTCAAATCTGTTTGCGAGCCGTTATCAGGTCGATCTAGAGATTTTCCAGCAATCCCTCCATTTTCGCTCCGTCTATAACTATTTTCTCACCTGAGATGGAAGAAAGGACAGCGCTCTCTCGATGAGGAGCCGCATTAACCTCTTGGAGTAGAAGATGAACTCGTCACGACTGGTCTCCTTATTTCTGCAACACAAGCATGGATGACAAAACAGTCATGTGTTTATTTGTGTTCAAAATGTTCAAATTAACATGGAAGATCTTTTTTATAACCTTGTACATTTTTTATTCTAAATATTTTACATAATATACATATGTCTTACTGCTAAACCTAACATTAATCAGAAATTTCAGACCATAAAACAAATGGACAAACGTAATTTTCCTAACAGCCATTTAGGCAGGAAATATAGTAGGGATTGCCCTATTTTAATATGCAATAGCCGTTAGTTTACGTTACAGCCTGGCATAACCACACAGCCTGTGACATGGACGAAAGCAACGAAAAAAAACTTTCAAAATGAGTACATTTCAGCCACTGTCTTCTGCTTCTTGATATTGGTAGTTGGCCGCAGGTAGTATGAGGGGGAGGGACAATTTCCACCCAATAATGGGTCACTTGTATGTTCTGAGAGGATGGGGGAAAGCAAACTTAAAAAGAAATAAAGAATTAAAGAAAAAAAAAAAACTACACAACCAAGCAAAAACAAAACTAAAAACAACAAAAATCAAATCAAAACAAAAAACGAATATAAAACATTAAAAAACAGAAAACAAAACTAAGTTTAAATTAAACAAACAAACAAAAAAAAAAACTACAAAAACTCAACAAAAAAAAAAACTTCAAAAGCAAAAAACAAACTAAGCTTAAAAATCTAAGCAAAAAACAAAAACAAACAAACAAAAAAAATCCAATAGCACATCACAGGCTGTTTGCATTTACAAAACTGTGAATTTACTTTGTATATCATGTATAAAAAAAAAAAAAACATTTTTGGCATATTGTTGGACATTGTCTCCACTTTTGTACAATACACATTTTAGCACTCTGTTGGGCTGGGTGTCAAATATAAAATCTGGGTTTTGAAGCAAAACCAGTAGAGAAGTACTGCACTAGCCTACAGATGACCTCAAATAAACATGAACTAAACGCATTAAAACTATCATTTTGTTTTGCATTAGGTCCTTCCATGTTACTTGACAGCTGGACAGCCATATGAGATGCTGTACGGTTAGTCTGGATACTTTAAGTACTGGCGTACACTGCTGTGTGAAGAAAACTACTGCGGCATAGAGTGTATGAGTCTGACCTGATGATGGTGTGCATGCCGCGGACCTGCGGCGTACTCTCCAGAACACTGAGGGTCTGTGGAAGTGGCTGGGCCTGATGGGCAGACGCTAGTGCCGCCCTGTTACCATCATCACCGGCGAGAGACAGAAACAGACAGGAAGTCGTCAGCGCAGTGGATTAAAATGGTACGTTCATTCCAACACTACACAGGCGGAGAGAGACATGCTCACACAATAGCTACTAGTGCCACCCAAAAACATTCAAATGTTAAAGGGTTAGTTCACCCAAAAATTTAAATTAGGCTGTGTTTTACTAGGTGTATATGACTTTCTTCTTTCAGACGAATCCAGTCGGAGTTATATTAAAAATTGTCCTGGCTATTCCAAGCTCTATCATTGCAGTCAGCGGGTGTTGCAGTGCTTCAGTCCAAAAGAAGTGAAATAAAAAGCGCCCATGCATTAAAAAAAACCCATCTCACACCACTCCGGGGGGTGAACAAAGGCCTCCTGTAGTGAATCGATGGGTTTTTGTAAGAAAAATATCCATATTCAAAACATAATAATCAATTCAATCTAGCTTGCGCTCACTGTTGTAAACGGAGGATGACGTAGGACGTCGGCGTTACGCATGCGTCGCTCAGAAGTGACAAACGCGGAAGCGCAGGGGAGAGATCAAAACAAAACAACAGTCACTAATTAGAAGTACAAAAAGAGGATTTGTAAAGAAGCATGTCAGAGGATTTCGATATAAACCAAGTGGGACTGGTTTTCCTTTGTTAAAGTAAGGAAACTTTGCTTCCTTTGCTCCTGTTAACAAGTGTTGGTTTTCACGAGACTCACTGGCGCATGAGCAACACTGACCTCATACGTCATCAGCCCCGAAACTGCTTCCGTGTACAACTGTTGGCGCAAGCTACATTAAAGTGATTATTAGGTTTTGAATATGGATATTTTTCTTACAAAAATGCATCGATTCGCTACAGGAGGCCTTTGTTCACCCCCCGGAGCCGTGTGAGACACTTTTTATTATGGATGGGCGCTTTTTATTTCACTTCTTTTGGACTGAAGCAATGCAACACCCGCTGACTGCAATGATAGAGCTTGGAATAGCCAGGACAATTTTTAATATAACTCCGACTGGATTTGTCTGAAAGAAGAAAGTCATATACACCAAGGATGCCTCGGGGGTGAGTATAACACAGCCTAATTTTCATTTTTGGGTGAACTAACCCTTTAATGCGATGTTAGAGCGGTGTGCGAAGCGAGGATTTATAAGCATAGAGAAATGATTTATGTAACAGAGAACCAAAGGACAATCTCCAAATGAAAAACTGACCCATTTATGAATTAGTGTATCTATTTTGGCCCCAAAAATATGTAGACACTTTTTGTCATTATATTTGTTTTACATTTGTTTAATGTTTTGTTCATAAATTGTCCTTGTGCTGTTGATTTTGGTTTGACACTACCATTAGTTTGGTCAGTAAAATTCAGCAAAATTCAAACAAGGTCAGTAGTTATTTTTATTTATTTATTTTTTGAAAGAAAGAAATGAATACATTTATTCAGCAAGCATGCATTAAATTGATCAAAATTGACAGTAAAGATCTTTAAATTGTAATAAATATCGGTTTCAAATAAATGCTGTTCTTTTGAACTTTCTATTCCTCAGAGAATCCTGAAAAATATGTATCATTTCGACAAAAATATGAAGTTTTCAACATTGATGATAATGTTTCTTGAGCATCAAATCAGCATATTAGAATGACTTCTGAAGGATCACGTGACACTGAAGACTGGAGTAATGATGCTGAAAGCTTTTTTTCAGCATTGACTCAAATGAATAAATTACATTTTAAAATATACTCAAATAGAAAACATTTATAATAAGTTTTAATAATATTTAACAATATTGCCATTTTTACTGTATTTTGATCAAATAAATGCAGTCTTGCTGAGCATAAGAGACTTCTTTCAAAAACATAAACATATGAAAACCGAGCCCAAACATTCATACAATCATAGTTATGCATTAAGTGTTCAAATATTTTTTAAGCCACTGTTCACTCCAGCTTACAAAAACTACTGGTTAATCACATCTGTTAGAAAGCTTTATGAGCTCTGAGTAGGTCAGGCTTTTTTGGGAGTATCCCATGATTCAATTTCACAAGCAGTCAAAGACTGCATCCTGTCAACAAACAAAACACTGCCTTCAATGTAAACTCTGACAAACTCATGCAGAACAGTCATGTCATTGTTTTTACATTTAAATGAACTGCTTCATTAAAACACAGATATGACAATATGCAGTCTTTGGAAATCACACCAAGATCCCTGCTGTTCTACTTATGGTTTGTAATACAACAGCATAAAATGTAAAAAAATAAAAATAAATTAAATTAAATCATAAGCAAATCTCCTCACATATCCCAGCGGAGCTTTCTCTGTGGGGGAAGTGACAAACAACAGAAAAACAGACAATGACAACAGGAAGAGAGGGAAAAGAAGAGAGACATCACACACTATCAGGTGGAGGAGGATGAGGTGGTCACATGACTCAGAGCAGAACAAGAGTGTGACAGCTGTGAACGGCGCTTCAGCACACTGTGTGGATGTTCTGTGGGCAAATCATCCAGCACTGATTATGACATTCGTTCTCATTTTAAAGGTACAGTTCACCCCAAAATGACCATTTTGTCATCATGGAATACAAAAGGAGCAAACTATCCCAGCTGCTTCTAGGGGAAAATCAAATCAAATCAAATAAAAACATAGAAATGTTGTGTGATACAAGCCTTCTGAAGCCTTACAGCATGTGGGGACATTTCAGTCTTTCATGCACGCTCAAATATGACGAGCTATGACAGTTTAGATGTCAATGACGATTAGTAATGGAACAAATAAAGTCTGATGTCACTGATCTTGTCTTAAAGAGACCGTTCACTCAAAAATGACAATTCTGTCATCATTTACTCACCGTCACGCATGCTAATTGAGTTTCCATTGAATATATTTGATATGTCTGTGCAGTGATCAATGTTTACAAGAGAATAAAAGCCTAACTTAAATCTGTTCATCATATTAAGCAATTAAACCGCTTGACTCGCATGAAATACTTTTAATGTTTATATGAACTTTTTGAATCCTCAACATTTTGGTGGAACAGACTTTCAATGGAGGGAGAGAAATCTCTGTTTTTATTCAAAATACCTACATTTGTGTTTCAAAGACTAGCCATAGTACAGAAAAAATGAAGGGATTCTCACAGGAGAGATTTATGGCATGCTCAGGCTTTCAGTTTCAATCACGATCCATTTATCATATTGTGATGCATCACTGCGCATAGTATTGTGAGAGCCATATCATGTATTGTGAAGTATTATGCGATAAGCCCTTAAAAAAAAGTCAGTCATACGAGTTTAAAATGGCATGAGAGTGAATAAATGATGAATTTATATTTTTGTTTAAGTGAACTATTCCTTTAAGCTGTGACAGTACCATGCAAATGCATCTTTGGTTGTTGTAGTTTTTGAGAAAATGTCAGTTTTGGTGTGGGTCCTGTTGTAGCTGTCATCCTCTCATTCACACTCACTGACACAAAGGTCTGCTACATCCTGTGTTGGGGGCTGTACTTCCTCATGTTTCTCTCTCTCTCTCTTTCTCTTCCTCTCCTTTGTCTTTTCTCTCTCTCTCACACACACACTTATGTGCTGTCATTTCTAGCCCAACGGAAAAATGAAACTCTTTGTTGTAGACATAGGAAACTTCAGTGCGTGCGAGACGCCGTGTTCAACAATAGCTACAGAGACAACCGTGAGAGAGAGAACGAGAGGGGAAAGATAGAAAGAGCAAGAGAAAGTAAGAGAAAGAGAGGTCAAGGGAAGGAAGACAGTGGAGTATTTTTAGATGCAGCATGCAGGGAGGGTGTCTGCTGTAAAACACTGAAGGATGGAAAAACAGAAGGTATCTGCCTCCCTCCTGCCTGCAGCACTGAGCATCTCTCCTCCCGTATTATATCACGTCATGAGACGTCTATCCCATGATGCTCTACTGCTGGTCTGTACTGGATTGATCAGTGCTGGATTGTGGTTTCTCAAACATCATAGCTGTGAATATATCAGTGTGGGTCTGTAAGTAATAATAAAGCTTGGCCCTTTTAATATTTTTTTGACAATGCTAGATTTTTTCATGTTAATGAAAAATAAGAATGATATCATAAAACCAGTCAAGAACACTTCTGGGTCATATTTTACCCCCACCCCCTCCAAAATATAGAT
>NW_015506694.1:32625-53857 GCF_001515645.1 Sinocyclocheilus grahami
TATAATACTTTAAAAATACAATGACAATACAATTAAATAAAAAATATATAGAAAATAAATATAAAAATCAACTAAACCAAACTAAATAAAATAAAACTAAATAAAATAAATATATCAGTGTTGATACTGTTAACTAAAACTAAAGCTGAAACTCATTTTCAGTAATTGAAATAAAGCTGCAATAAAATAAAATATAAATATTGCATGAAAAATGTAAACTGCATGAAAAAAAAACAACTAACTGAAATAAGTTTAAGTACTAAAATTACTAAATAATATATACAATAAATAATGTTAAATTAAATACTTTATAATTTATATATTCTTTAGACAATAACTATTCTTATTTAATTTATATATTTTAAATTGATATTTAATATTTTTAATTATTTATTTATTTAAATATATGTCCAAAAAATATATGTACAAAAAGCACTAAAACTGTATTTGAAACCGAAATAAAATAAAATCTATACAGAACTACTTTGCAAACAAACTAATAAAATGACAAAAGGGCCTAACAAAATTGCTAAAACTTGCTAAAATTACAAAGAAAACTGAAAATATAAAAATAAAAGCTAATTCAAAATATTAATAAACACCATAACACTGAATTAAATTAACAAACTAAAAACAAAATGTAAAAAAAAAAAAACATGTTGGTGTGAAATATGACAGATGTGTCTTCATGATATTCAAATTCACTTGATTGATTATTTTAAAAAACTGAACCACACCAATGCTCATAACGACCAATGTGACAACAAAGAGACGCTGCCCTCTATTGTTCAGTACAGGAAGTGCAGCAGGGCTCAGGAGGAGGAAGATTCCGTCATGCTCAGGCCTCAGTTTGAGAGGCTGGTATAAGTTACCCCTGTGGACTGATCTGAGGCCAGTTTTCTCGCTCCTGCATTTGTGACTGCTCTGAATATCATTATCAGTTCTCAAACTGAGCCCAGATCAGCGCTGAGGGGAAACTTCTGTCAAGCGGCTGTGCAGGGAGTGACAGGAAGAGAGAAGATGATGAGCAGTGCTACTCTACCTGACGCTGAGTTCACGCTGCGCCACCGCGAGGGGAGGAAGAGGAGAGAACAATCCAGTGCAGTGAGGAAGCAAGCCCAAACAAAACGTGTCACCAGTATTACAGAACATGAACAGGCCCACTCAGAATCTGCTTTAAAGGGACTTTTTTGAGCTGATTTTAGGAGGAAATCTGGGGGATTCTGTGGAATGATTTCAGGGAGCTGAGAGTATTACATTCTTACTGATAGCTGGAAATATCATCAAATTGATCTAAATATTCAACAAACACACAGCGGCCGGGAACATGCAGATCTTTGAAGGACGAGTGTTTGAATTTTGATGAAATATGTGGGTGCAGATTCCCTGTGGGCCTGAAAATGAGTAACAACATCATTTGCTGTTCAATATTACAGTCAGTGATACAAACCACATGACATGTCAAATATTAGTCCACTGCAAAGCATTCCCCATCCAAAACACACAAGCGTTATTCAAACTACTTCTCATGAGGTGCACACACTGATTATTGCTCTAATAAATCACAGAAAAAACCTTTAGGAGGAAACAATGAAGATGCATGTAATGGTCATAATCAGTAAAACACAGGCTTGTATGTTCCCACATTATACAGCAATATGTCTCGCAAAGAATAAGAATCTTCTTCGTAATGATAATTAAAAGGATGATTTTCCCCTGAAATTTATTGCAATATTGCCGAAATGACTTAAAGTAATATATTATTTTAATATAATTTTATTATAAATACATTCAAATCTAACTTAATTAAAATGCTAAATAATTCATATTCATAAATCATATTTCTCTTTCCTCAATTTGTTAATTTACCTATATAATTTACCTACATAGACACTCCCAAATAAATTATATATATATATATATATAAAATATTTATTTAACTTAATTAATTGTAACTGTAAATTTAATTCAATTTGTTTACAAATGTCAAGAAATTTTAAATGATAGTTTTATATATCAGTTCTATACATTTCATAATAATTACATTCACAATTAATTATTATAGTTAATTATATATGTTATAGTTCTGTTAAAATTATATTAAATAGGCAGCCTGGAATATTGTGATGACAGTGGGGAGCCTTAGTTACAATAAGCTGAGAACCACTGGTCTACACGGAGTTCATAAGTCAAATATTTCATCTAGAAAGGGGCGATATTACACACCTGAAATTCTTCATAACCAGACCCACCATGATGAAATGATGCTTTAAAATGGGCCTGTATCTTTGAATGCCTATACTGTGCTGTCTACTGCTAGATATTAAAATAAATGTCTGTTGATCTTACCTCCTCCAGCTGACTGTGTACATGCTGCACTATAAGATCAATGGCCACCATGTTGCCGCCACCTACAGGAAATAAAGAACAGGAATTCCAACTAAGCATTCCTAAATCATACTAGCACTACTGCTACAGTATGCAATATGTGCACTGTGAAATTTCTGTACAACTGACAAAATGTGCAGACTGTATCCTATAATGCAATCTGCTTGACATTTGTCAAAGCAAACGCACCGCGTGGCACCACGATATCTGCCAGCCTCATGGTGGGCTCGATGTACTGTTCAAAGGCTGGCTTCACAAACTTGTTGTACTGTTTGATCACTCCCTCAATGTCCCGGCCGCGCTCTGTGATGTCCCTCCTGAGCCTCCGTACCAGCCGGATGTCAGAATCTGTGTCCACAAAGATCTTCATATCTAGCAGCTGAAACAGACAGACGACGCTGCAGATCAGGTCATTGAGAGGGTGAGGGAAAACAAGACATTTTATGATGTTTACCTTCAGCAGCTCTTTATCTGCAAATAACATGATCCCCTCAAATATAATGACGCTGGCCCCATACACCGTTTTCTGCAAGCAGAAAAAAAAAGAGTTAAGTTTGATTCTAGTAGAGAAAGTAAACTTTATTTCAGCACACCTGTTTTTAATAAATCCTGATGAAGGCTTGTGTGCGGAAATGCTAAGATTAAATTATGTAATATTACAGTTAATGGAAAAGCAAATGCAGTGTTTATTAGCTTCTGTTAGTTAAAGACTAGAGGTTAGCTATTTTTTTGCTTGTATATAACAGGGCTTACTGAAGTTTTTTGACCTTTGACCTAACATTTACTTCAAGTACTTCTGATTTTAAGGCAATATTTTTATAACTTAACAACATTTGCATGTTCATGGCTCTCTGGTATTGGTTAATAGTCACATGACATGCAGGGAAAAAATATTTCAGCTTTAAGTAAGTGTTTTATTTTAATTTTTTGTTTTTAAAATTGTTTATTTTATTTTAACATGTTTATGATTTAATTATTATTTTAAATGATTTATTTTCAGTTTACATTTTTATGATTAAATTTTTTATATTTATTTTAATTTTTTTGTATGATTTTATTACTTTACAATAATTTATATTTAATTTGACATTTTTGTGATTTAATTTTTAATTATTTTAATTTTACATTATGTAATTATTTTTTTAATGATTTATATTTAACATTTTTATGATTTAATTATTTTAAAAATATTTAAATTTCACATTTTTATGATTTAATTATTTAAAAAATTAATTTGAATGGTTACATTTTTAATTTAAATATTCATTTTTTAAAATTATTTTAATTTTATATTTTATGATTTAATCATACTTGCAATTAAATATTTTAATTTGACATTTGTGATTTGTGATTTTTAAGTTTTTATCATGTCATTATTTTATTTTTTTAAACATTTTTTTATGATTTCATTAGTTATTAGCTTTTTAATGAACTCACAATCCAGTTTAGGAATATATCGTAAAGTTGTTGCCATTTTAAAATCATAAAGCAGCTTTCAAAGCAGCTTCCACAACACTGATAATTTACATAAACTTGACACATGTGAATCAGAGGAGAAAAATGAGGAACATCAAACCCACAAATTCTGTTCATCTCATATAAAGGATTTGACACATGATCAGCTCTCCACGCTCTGTGTGTGTGTGTGTGTTTCCACTCACCCACTCTTTCTGCCGTCCGTGTGTGGTGAAGTCATACACCGGGATCTTCACGCTCTTGCCCTGCTTGAGTTTGCGGAGAGTGTGCACCAGCAGGCTGAAATCAAAGGCGTCTGGATGGTCAAAGTTGTAATCATTATTAGCAGCCTGCAGCTGCTGTTCGGCCGTCAGAACCTGCAGGAAAGACATCACAACAGACGCGCCAAGGTTACACCTCTGACTTCAGCTCAAATATCTGCCAGCGGTGTGGCCTGCTGGTTACAGATCAAGGCTGGTAACTGAAAGGTTGTAGGTTCAAAACAGACAAGGGTTGACCTATGAACTCACTGTCCTTGAGCAAGACACAACACCAGGTTCCTCCAGATAGTTGCCATTGCAAATCATGCATTTAGTAAATGTTATAAGCCACGAGGGTTTGTGCGTTACAGTGGTTTTACAGGCTAACTACTTCAATATAAACAACAGCAAAAGCAATCTGATAATAAATGGGGAAAATAAAACTTATTATTATTTTTGCAGATATACCATTATCTACCATGCAAATGTTTGGTGTCAGTAGGATTTATTATTTTTTTTAAATAAATGAATGCTTTAATTAATACTCATTAATATTCAAGGATGAATTGAACTGATCAAAAGTGACGACAAAAGACATTTATAATGTTAAAAGATTTCTATTTCAAATAAATGCTGTTCTTTTGAACTTCCTATTAATTTAAGAATCCTGGGGAAAAAAAACACTTTATGCAAAAATATGAAGCAGCACAACGGCTTTCAATATAAACAACAACAAGAAATGTTTATTGAGCAGTAAATGGATATCGAGCAGCATATTAGAATGATTTCTGAAGGATCTGAAATTCATCAGAGGAATAAATTGCATTTCAAAATATATCCAAAAAGAAAGCAGTTATTTTTTATTTTAATAATATTTGACAATATGACAGTTTTACTGTATTTTTGAATCAAACAAATGTAGTATAAAAGCATAAAAGTTAAGCATAAAAGACAAAACACACACACAAAAAAAAAAAATATATATATATTTTTGAATGCTTGTGCATCGTATTAGAGATAATGCAGATGTGCAGAATTGTTGGGAAAACAGAGACAGACTGCTCTCACTCCTTTTGACGAATACATTTCCATGTTTTTAAAAATCTAGCAAGTTTAAAAAAAACATTTTGTAGAGATTAGAGTAGGCCTGGGCGATAAAACGGTATTGATATTTATCGACGGTACACCTTCTCCGATAACGATATAAAAAATGTTCGATATAGCGCACGATATAGGCACGTGCTATGAGTGCCGCAGACAGCACATACAAACACCAACACGAGTGCTGTGCCTGCCTGTGATGAGGAGATTGTGAGTAAAGAATGAATATTAGTCAAATTTAAAATAAACATTTGCATTTGAATGCAAAAATAGTACAATCCAATGTTAGGTGTGCATCAGGGAGCGTCATCAGTGGAGCACGAGATGCGGTGATAATGATGTGAGTGACGTTGTTGCATTTGAATGTTTTGTTAGCCCACGAGATGCGCCGCTGCTGCGTTATGCATTCAACATATTAGAGAAATATAGAAGCTCAATGCGGAGAAGATCTTGAATGGGTTAAAACCGAAACCAAGCCATTCACACAGAACGCATATTCAGCGCATTTTTAGACAGACAAATATGACTGCTGCACTCGCGTCTCACAGAAGAGATGTATGGAAAGCCATGCAAAGTTAAAACAGTTTAAACTTTTAGAAAACACGTCACGAATTTGTGGAGGTTTATTCCTTTTAAATGCAGTCTGTGTGAATGGCGCTTAGGCTCTTTGGATTAAGCAGTGCATAAATACGTGATGCTGTTTTGTTCATAATTGTTTATGCAATTTACGAAATTATATTTGATTTATATGAGTTAATTTAGACGTAATGCACATTTTTTATAGACTATTACTTCCAAGCGTTGAACATTTAAAATGTGCTGCATTATTTTGCTCATTTTGCCCTCCTGTGACCTCGGGAGACAAGCCAAAAGTTGAACCTGTTTAATCTGCATATAAAACATAAGAAATTAGATATTTGTTTCATTTTTATTTTGTTTTTGACTGTTAAAACCAAAAAAATATGTATTGTTTGTCTCAATAAATTGAGTTAATTTAAAAATACAGTGGTTAAATGTAAAAAATAATTTATATTGCTCTTTGTTTTAAAAAGAAGTTAATAAAAAATGTCAATAATTATCGATACCGAACTATATGAAACATTATACCGTTGATACATTTTTTTTAGCTATATCGCCCAGCCCTAGATTTGAGGCTACATATTCTTTGTGAAGGCAAAAAAAAAAGTTAAGAATTTTTAGAAGTGTATTAGTTTCCACAATTAAAAAAAATAATAAATAAAAAAATAAATAAAAAAGTAAATTAAACAAAATAAAAAAATAATAACAGTAATATATATATATATATATATATATATATATAACGTGCTACAGAAATAAAGATGACTTGACTTAAGCATCACAACATGACACTAATTTTTCTCCATTTTTCTCCATTCTGTCACCGATGGAGTTTTGGTTTCTTGCCGCTGTCGCCTCTGGCTTGCTTAGTAGAGGACACTTCAGTTCCAGCGATATCGTTGACTTGATTGCAAATGATTGCACAGATACTATTTAAACTGAACTGAGCTGGATGTTGACATCACTGAATTCAATGATGAACTGTCTTTAACTGAAAAATGAGTGTTTACTATTGTCCTTTTGCATTATTGGCACACTATTTTCCTAATTAATGCTGTTCAGTTGCTTTGACACAATCTGTATTGTTAAAAGCACTATATAAATAAAGGCGACTTGACTAACTACATATGCATATAATCAGGGAATACATTTTGCGGACCATAAATCTTTTTTACCAGCCATGAAACTGTATGTGCATTACTTCATTAAAACAGGCAGAACTAATTGGGGAAACACATCTAACTGCAATTTTTATAACCATTTTACTTCGTTTTTTTTTATTTTTTATTAAACAAATCAACAAAAATATATTACTGTAATACTACTGAACTGTAAATTATTTAATTTATACAATGATAATAATAAAATGGCACATGCTGTATTTTCAAATGCACGTTATAAGCGACTCAAACTCACAGCACTTGCAGGGACTGAGTTTGTGTGGAGAAGAAACGCCACATTTAATGATTGATGAGGTGTTCAATTTAGGCCTTGAGTGCTAGGGAGTGTACTGTAGTGACACCACTGATCGACAACGTAAACAATGATCAGTCATGATTATACAGTGGGGAAAAAAAGTATTTAGTCAGCCACCAATTGTGCAAGTTCTCCCACTTAAAAAGATGAGAGAGGCCTGTAATTTTCATCATAGGTATACCTCAACTATGAGAGACAAAATGAGAAAAAAAATCCAGAAAATCACATTGTAGGCTTTTTAAAGAATTTATTTGCAAATTATGGTGGAAAATAAGTATTTGGTCAATAACAAAATTTCATCTCAATACTTTGTTATATACCCTTTGTTGGCAATGACAGAGGTCAAACGTTTTCTTTCATATGACTTGGAGACTTTAAATATAGTGCACCAGCCAAATGGATTAATGTTGTCAGGGTTTCTGGGCGGGTTTTAATGGTAAATTTAAGACTTTTTAAAGACCTTTTTAAGACCAAGTAGCCTAAAGAGAATTTAAGGAATAGACTGAAGGGAACACAATGTGTCAATATGGTCTTTTAATGTAAATGTCTTGTATTACCAATGTTTGAAAATTAAATTTTCAATAGATCTCCATTACCTTTTCATTTATTTCACAAACAAAATAGTTTAGGGCTTGAATAGCTCTGCTCCCACACTAGCATATGAAAAGAAAAGAAAAAATCTTTCCTTAGTATTTTTGTCTTGTTTTCGAGTGCAAAGGTTTAAAGATTCTTAAATAACATTAACTTGAGACACAAATGGACTAGGGCTGTGTATCACCAGCAAAGTCACGATACGATACGATACATATCACGATACAGGACTGCACTGAATTTCACCTCAGCAGAATTGAGTTAAACAGCTGTTTATTAAACACTGCATACTATAGTGCCATTGCTAACTATTGGCAGAGCAGGCAGCTGACGTCTGCATTATGAAGGGCCTCCATAACTGTACCACAGTACAATAATGGCATATGTTTCATGTTTACATTGTGCACTCCCCAAGGTACAATATTCTGATTGTTTGCATCTTGTTTTTAAGCTTATAAATAATAATTTACTTGTTCTAATCAATTTATATTGTAATGTACTCATTCTAATATATTTAAAAAAATCATTTACATTGCTGGTAGGTTATCATTGCACAAATTAACACTCTAGAATTAAAAAAAAAAAATTAGAAGAGTTCTAAACTAAGGCGCTGTCTTCACTATCTAACGCACACACACTCAAGGCTGATTTATACTCGAGCGTCAGCAAGTTCGCTTTGAGTGCACGTGACGTCATTTCGCGTGGCGGTGTGCACAACATTTTTTGTAACTTTCCGCTTCCGAAGATGCACGAGTTCAAAGCGACTCTAGCCGAACATGCACGTCTGTGCCAGCATTTGTGTGAAACAGAAGCAGTTTGATGTTAAGTTCAGTCACACACACGGATCATGTTGCGGCAGAACTCAGACATCCAGGAACAAACTTTTTAGCGCTGCCCCGCAATTTTATCAACTAAATAGCTTAATCGCTCAAGAGCTACATTATCTTTCTCAACAAGGAGCTGGTAGCATCATTGTTTCTAAAGGAATTAAAGCCACAGCTTCACTGTTAATAGAGAAATGCGGCAAAACGGTGGTAATTCATACATACACAGCCTCTCTCGGTGTCGTAAATGAACAGTTGATGAATCACAATTTTCTGAGAATAGATTATTGAAGTGGAGATCGCTAAACTGCAAGCTAACCAGTGTTTTCAGAAAGCACGCAGGTTTATCCACAGTGGAGAGAGAGAGCGTGCACAGGGTTGTCAGGTTGACAAAGATAAGTAACACACTTAGCAGATATTTCTGTATTGCGCAAGTGTAAAGCTCTGTTTTGGGATTACGTCTCTTTATAACAGGTAACCCAGTTGCGTTCCTCTGCGGCCAGATTAAACCTTGTTGTAGCCTATATATTATGCTCTATTCATTCTTTTTTAGAAACCTCGCACTTTTCTACTCAATTTTAAACATTGTAAAATTTTAAACAAATTAAGCGCGGTCCACTGCTGCACACGTGCCACGATATCGATACAGGGCCAGCTGTATCGATACTCATATCGTCAAATCTCTGTGACGATACATCGTCATATCGATATTTTGAACACAGC
Organism: Sinocyclocheilus grahami; assembly: GCF_001515645.1. Taxonomy (NCBI): domain Eukaryota; kingdom Metazoa; phylum Chordata; class Actinopteri; order Cypriniformes; family Cyprinidae; genus Sinocyclocheilus; species Sinocyclocheilus grahami. Next base: position 42,023 of record NW_015506694.1, read on the forward strand.
ACTAAAAATGACATAGGACGATAAGAATAAGTCTTTCTTTCTGAGAGATCAAAATGAAGTGAATTTATAATTATAACAAGAACAAATATCTGCCAATGGAGAAACTTTAATATTTGAAAACAGTTTTATGGTGAAAATCTTAAATGACAGATTAGACTATATTACCAACAGTAATATCTAATGATGCAAACTACTTAACTCTTTTCTGTCAAATTTCACCATTTTGAATTGAAAATATAGCCTATAATTTACATGATTCATGCAATTCTTAACAGAATGCGACGAGACACGAAAAATTAACAGGTATTTTCAGCTTCACAGGACTGGAGTGGTGTGGATTACTGTGTTTTACTCTCAGATGAATTACTCTCATTCTGACGGCACCCATTCACTGCAGAGGATCCATTGGTGAACAAGTGATGATGAAGAAAAACTCATCTACATCTTGGATGGCCTGAGGTTGAGTAAATGTTGAGAAAATTCTAATTTTCGGGTGAACTATTTAACTTCTTTTCTATCAACTGATTAAAACTGACAAATCTGCACGAATTTCACATTGGCCAGTATTTACAGGTTTCCATTCAGATTTTTGTATTTGCTACGTATTGCTAACACCAAATATTCAAAGATGTCATATTTAGTTTTACAGTGTTTACACTAAAACATGCCAACCCTGAAACAATACCTAGACATTGGTTGAAAATGTTCTGCTTCATTATTATTGTTCTCTTATAGCTCTTTTGCACTTTAATCTGTTTGAGAGACTTGTTTACTTTTTGTTGTGTATTGTTTTATTATTTAACTTTTAACGTTTGTTCATCAAAATCAACCTGATTTTGTAAAGTAATTCAATACAGTTACAATACCATACAGCAAATAAAAGTTTCAACAATTACCCATAATTTCGTACATCATATTTCTAACGGAATAGAGCAGTATGAACATTCTTCAAAACATCTCCTTTCATGTTTCACAGAAGAAAGTCAGTCATATGGGTCTGGAACAACATGAGGATGAATAACGTGAGAGAATTTTCCTTTTTGGGTGAACGATCACTTTAAAAAAAAATACAGACGTTAACCTAAACGACAGCACATTAGCAACTTCTGGTTCGCATCATGAGCTCACTCAAGGACGGTATGAGAATACACCTTTGTGCAGATCGCTTATTCGATTGAAACCTGACAAGATGTGCCAGTCATAAACTCAGGTTCTCTGCAAATACATAAATCTGATGCAAATGAGCTTAGCAAGCAAACATAGAAAGCAGAGAGTGCTGTCAGCAACAGCTGAATTTACCATACAAGTATGTGCGCAGACTGCACAACAAAACAACACAACACACCTGAGGATGCGCACAAAGATGCTCTGAAAATGACTTCAAGTTACCAGGCTTACCTTCCATCTGCCCTAAGAGCCCAGCAGCCTGATATCCTGGCTCCCGAGTACGCTGGGAGTGTGTTCATGATGAGTGCGCAGAGACAGACAAGAGCTCCAGAGAAGGATCAGCGCTAATATAACCACTGGGACGCATGCATACACGGACACTCAGAGCGCCTGCCCTCTGGCAAGCCGAGGAGAGCGACAGAACAGGAAGAAAACGAAAGTGAAGCAGAGGGGAGGAAAACAAAACTGTGCCTTCTACGACGGTTTGGTTTTGTTTTCACCGTCACAAGCATTTAGTGGGCTGGGACCATTCAAGACAAACCGTTCAGTCTTTCTTTCTTTGTCGCTAACATACTATGGACCCTGCCAACAAACATGAGGATAACCTATCCCGCAGATTATGTTTGGCGGGTGGTATTAATAGCAGCAGGTTGGAAACACGCAGAGCACACGCCCCCTCCGCTGGCCTCTTACGGGGCAGCTCATCTGTCTCTGTGACCATCGGACTACTGCTGCTCCATGAGAGAGTGATTTTGAATGGTGTCCTTAGGCGCGGAACATAAACAAATCAGGCTGCTCTGTGAAGCGGGGAGCGCTGGGTGTGAGAGCAGGTGTGGAGACGCAGTCTCGTGTCACGAGGTCTGTGCGCTCTCTATAATACACCCAAGGGCTCTGTGATCACCATATCAACCAGCCTGTCCTGTGGGGCGTATCTCCACCTGCCCCCCCTCGCGGGACACCCCTCACAAACATCATGATGAAACTCAGTATCCCAGCCAGTACTGGATGTAATGTCACAGCACATGCACTTCCACAAACATACTGCATATAAAACTGTGAGTTCTGTGTGTATTAAGATCCTTAACTAAAAAAAAAAGTCCCAATAATTAGAGGTTTTACTATTATAGTAATAATAGCATTACTATTAATAATAGTATTAATAACTGATTATGATAACATATGATTAATACTTACTATGAGAATCCGCCAAAAAAAGATGACAATAATATAGTTGTCATACACACATAAACTGTCACAAATCCTTAAAGAATGTATAATAAAGTATATTATATTATTTCTATTTTATTGTACAGGTTTGTATATTTAATACTTTTATTCAGCAAAGACACATTATGTTGATCACAAATAACAGTAAAACATTTTTAATGTTACAAAATATTTCGATTTCAAATATATATATTTTTTTATATATTTCTATTCATAAAATTTATCAAGGTTTCCACAAAAATATTAAGCAGCACTACTTTTTATAGATTAATTCTTACACCGATCAGGCATAACATTATGACCACTGACAGGTGAAGTGCATAACACTGATTATCTCTTCATCACGGCACTGTTAGGGGGTGGGATATATTAGGCAGCAAGTGAACATTTTGTCCTCAAAGTTGATGTGTTAGAAGCAGGAAAAATGAGCAAGCGTAAGGATTTGAGCGAGTTTGACAAGGGCCAAATGGTGATGGCTAGACGACTGGGTCAGAGCATCTCCAAAACTGCAGCTCTTGTGGGGTGTTCCCGGTCTGCAGTGGTCAGTATCTATCAAAAGCGCTCCAAGGAAGGAACAGTGGTGAACCGGCGACAGGGTCATTGATGCACGTGGGGAGCGAAGGCTGGCCTGTGTGATCCCATCCAACAGACGAGCTACTGTAGCTCAAATTGCTCAAGAAGTTAATGCTGGTTCTGATGGAAAGGTGTCACAGTGCATCGCAGTTTGTTGTGTAAGGGGCTGCATAGCCGCAGACCAGTCAGAGTGCCCATGCTGACCCCTGTCCACCACCGGAAGCACCAACAGTGGGCAGGTGAGCATCAGAACTGGACCACAGAGCAATGGAAAGAGTTGGTCTGGTCAGATGAATCACGTTTTCTTTTACAGCAGGATAATGCATCCTGCCACAAAGCACAAATGGTTCAGGAGCACAACAACGAGTTTGAGGTGTTGACTTAGCCTCCAAATTCCCCAGATCTCAATCCAATCGAGCATCTGAGGGATGTGCAGGACTTAAAGGATCTGCTGCTAACATCTTGGTGCCAGAAACCACAGCACACCTTCAGGGGTCTAGTGGAGTTCATGTCTCGACGGGTCAGGGCTGTTTTGGCAGCAAAAGGGGGACCAACAATATTAGGAAGGTGGTCATAATGTTATGCCTGATCTGTGTACATTTATGCATTCATATACAGGTGCATCTCAAATTAGAATGTCGTGGAAAAGTTCTTGGGGTCAGTATTTTTTTATGTTTTTGGTAGACATGTTCACCAAAGCTGGATTTATTCGATTAAAAAAAAAAATACCGTATACGCAACAACATTTTTAACAATTTAAAAGAACTGTTTTCTATGTTAATATACTTTAAAATGTAATTTATTCCTGTGATCAAAGCTGAATTTTCAGCATTGTTCCTCCAGTCTTCAGTGTCACCCGATTCTCCAGAAATCCTTCTAATATGCTGATTTCTAAATTGATGCTCAAGAAACATTTCTGATTATCATCAAAGTGGAAACTACGATATATATTTTTTTTCAGAATTTGTTTGATGAATAGAACGCTTCAAATAACAGAATTCATTAGAAACGGAAATCTTTTGTAACATCATAAATACCCTTACTATGAGTTTTTGATCAATTTAATGAAATAATTATAAAAGTAATAATTTCTTTAAAGAGAAAATCTTACTGACCCCACTTTTGAACTGTAGTGTACAGTATACATAGCAACCTAAAAGAAGTACATCCAAGCCCCAGAAGAGCTGATCCACACAATCATACAGATGCAATGATGCACCTACTGTAGGCTGTATAATTCAAGATTTCCACTTCAATCCTATACATGTCAGCTTACACACATGGAGAACATCCCAACAGCAGCTGGCTCGGAGTAAATATACAGTATCATGCGTTAGATGAGCGCGCCCTCTGCCGGCGGACTGCGGCGCTGCGACTCAAAGCAAACACAGAGAGGAGAGGATGAGAAATATAAACTATCACTTAGAATCTATTTATAGCAAACTATTCCAAAATATTCTGTAGTTTAAGAATGTACTCTATGTATTAGTTCAAAACACCAGTCTATACATGACCAACCGACCAAGTGTAATGAAACCACCTCAACTACAGGTCTCGTTAACAATGATGCTCTGTAAGCAAAGTAAGGTTAGATTAATCACAGCACATATCACTCATAGTTAGGTGTGGCTGAAAAACGCTCCACAGAAATAACGGCGATGATATGAGTCAGCTAGTGCTAGATCACGGCAGCACGCGCTGCGAGCAGGAACTGACATTTACTGATAATCTGTTTGTCAAAGAAAACACATTTTAAACATAGCCTACTTAAAGACCGTATTTTGTGGACGTAGGAGACGAGGTCATAGGTTTATAATAATGTCGAAACAAGTATCTACACCTCTTGTTATTTTAGAAGACGTTATTGCTCGATGCTTGTGATTAACCTGTGTGTGTCGTAAAGTCTTAGAAGCACGCGCGCTCCAGCGCTCTTCATCATCGCGATTAAATGATATCTATGTACAGAGACTAATTAAAAGAACAGGAGTCTTAATAACTGGCGCTAAAGCGCTGAAAACGTACCTTGTGCGGCGCACTGCTGATTTCTCTGCGCACTCCATCGCCGAGACCCTTCCGTCTGCGCGCACGGCTGACATTGCTAGTTCCCTATTTGACAATCAGCTGTTGCGACTTTAGGCTTAACTGATGCTGCTGGGATATGTAGTTTAATTTGTCATGGGGTCGTGCGTGTCTTCAGCCAAAGGGAACTACAAATCCCAGAATGTAAAGTGTAAAGTATATTTGTAAGTACAGGTTTAGGGATACCTCATGGTAGCGTTTGCTGTACTGAATTTAACTTGTGCTAATTTACTAAAAATAATATCCCAATGGGAAAACTATCTTGTAGCCTACACTTAATTTTCTTTAAGTAAAATGTATATATATATATATATTGAATTGTTATACATGTTACTAATGTATATGCATTTTATAAATTGATATATTTTATACATACACTACCGTTATAAATATTATATACAAACCTATTATTTAAAAACAACAAAATCAACAATATAGTTTATACATACATTTAAAAAATCTTATAACAATAAGGTACATATTTTATTCATATACTTTTTTTTAGAAATGAATTGATATATAGGCTATTTTATACATATACTGTTCAAAAGTTTGGGCCAGTAAGATTGGAAAGAAATTAAAAAACAGTAAAGACATTTATGTTACAAATGATTTCCATTTCATATAAATAAAAAAGGTATCATGATTTCCACAAAAAACACACTATTTTAAAATAAAATGTTGTTATAATATTCCTTTAATTTTATGAATTACATTTTAAAACATTTCTATTTTTTCTCTATTGATTTTGGGGTGATATTTGACATTTAATACATCCAAACACATAAAAACTAAACAAATCAGTCAGTCAAATCTTTGTCAACATTTTATTAATTATTTGAGGGGTATTAATGCACAGTTAATACACCGGGGGGAAAAGAGACAGAATAATAGTTTAGATTCAGAACTCTTGCCAACCTAGGTAAAGGAATAAAAGATCATTCCGTCCATTACTGACATTATTGGATAAGTATTAATAGATCTAACCGTTTCTAGAGCATCTGAATAAAAGCCACGTTTTTGGATCATCCTTTTGTACCTCAGACCAGGGCCTGCTCAGACTCCTTTCAAATCAAACACAATGACTTCTATTGAGGACGACCTCCGTCAGAATTCTGATGGGTCAAATTCTAACATGAGAAATCCCCATTTCACACAAAAGCTGAAGTGATGAAAAGAATGATTTTTAAAAACTGGTAGGGGGCTCCACTTTCTACAGACCACCTTAGTACAAAATTCCACAGCACACAATCAAATTCACCAAAATCTCTACCGACACTCCATATTCAAGCCTATTTCATGGGATTACAAGTGCACTAAATACAGAAATACACACCTACACACATTCATGCTCTCTCTCTCTCTCTCTCTCTCACACACACACACACACACGGTGTATAGCGTTTTGGACAAAAGGACATTTTCAACATGTACTTTGACCTGTATAGAAAAGCGCAAGATCATATTCAAATAGTTTAAAGCAACTATGTCACAAAGAAAGAAGCAAAAGAAAGCAAAAATACAGTTTGCACCAAGCTTTGGAAATCACATTTACCGCTGCAGTAGTGCTTTCGACTGCAAGCTATTGCTGTCATTTTGAAATAAATCTGTTGCAGTGTCATGATCGTACAACGTCTGCATATGTGTACGCCACATAATCTAGGAAGACGGGTAATTGAAGCCACGCACAATATTCCTAGCGGAAACTACACGCCACCTTTCGTGTCACGAGATGGCAAATCAAGCAATATCGTGTGACAACTGAACTTCTATTGAGAAAGATACATTCTACTGGGCCAAACTCAAAGCACATTGCTTGTCTATGTCAAAGCAGTCGGTTCCATGGACCCAAGATGGCAACATTACAGCTCAGTGACAGGAATAAGACAACACGGTCAGAAATGTCATGGAGCAACACTGAGCTCCTATCTCAGATTTAACCTGGCATCATGCACGATACATACAGTATGTTGCCTTGTCCTCTACTAATGTTCACTCAAAAGAATGTGAGTCTTCGAAGGGTGAGTCTCACAAACCTGTGAAGAACATGCTAATGTTGCATTTTACCGCAAAATCAAACGACGGTGTAAAAAAGTGTAATGTAGTAGATTTAGATTTAGAATGATTTATTAATTTACAATATTATATATTTTTGGGAGGGGGCGAGGATGAAATATGATGTAAGAAATGTGGAGAACACGTCAAAGTTGTATTACAAAACAAAATAAAAGAAATGAAAACTTTTGCTTAAAGAAAATGATGCTTATGCATCGAGACATTTAGAGTAATACAATACATTAAGACAAAACTGTTTAAAAATTACATTATATAGTAAATTATTTCACTGCATCACATCATTTTCTTTAAGTGATACACACACACACTACATATAGACATATTTTGCTTAAAGAAAATTATGCTTATGCATCTAGACATTTAGCAATTTAGTATGTTTAAAAATGGTTAATTATTAATTTTTGTTTTTGCATTAACAATTTTTACTATTTAATATTTCTTTCAACGATGATTCACATTTATTTTCAGATTTTGGGATGAAATAAGATACATGTTCTTAACAGTTTTTTGTGAGATTCACCATTAATCTTTTATCAGACTAAGTACAGTGCAATGGGGTGGGGGGGGGGGGATTTCAGTGTGACTGATGCACAGAAGATTTTTATTTGCCATTTAATGCTTGGCGCTTCCGTTCCGATGCAGGACGGTTAAAATAAGATCTGCTACAGTATTTCATGTCAGAAACGTGGGACTCGATGGCAAGGTAGACTAACTGCTTCCTAATTGTATGCGCAACATTCGGTAAGGTAGATTGGGTACTAGCACCTTAAACCACGACATACCGACCCTAGATTTCTTAAGCAACTATGTAATTAAGATCACATCAGTATTAGTATAAAATAAACGTATGCAACTTTGAGCTTATTCTTTTTTTCTCATTAGATAAATATATTTTTAATAATTTATCCTTTTTTACCATTTGTGACCTGTATGCTAATAATTTTATGGCAATTTTTTTCACGATTTCAAGTACCTCAGAATTATTAGGGTTTTGGAATACATAATTAATTTATGTTGCAAATGATATATTTTTTCAATCTATAATCTTTTATACAAACTGAGGAAGAATAAACAGACACACTGCTTCCATAAGTCACCTTCAAGGGGACTGTTATGGCTTCAAACATAATTTCCATTTCCTATTTGACGTAGATTTGCTTTCTAAATTGGGGAATGGAGGACGGGCTCCCCTCGCACGTATCACACGGATCACATGGCAGGCGTTCGGGGTGGCCCGTCTGCGATCAGTTTCTCTCGTGTGGTGGATTTATGTAAAGGAAACTGATCTGAGATCTCACAACACAGAGCCACTCATTTAAGGTTGGAGAATGGAAGCCTAACAGTGCCTGCAAAGTGCAAGATAAGGAGGGAGGGGGAGGAGGGGTTAAAGTGCAATACCAGCGTTTTTCTCAAACAGGCTTTAATCAGAAGCTTGGGAATCAGTATGTGCATGACCATTCAGACGTCATATTTGTTTTTGGACAGACGCTCTCTGATTCAGAAACGTTCGGATAAAGCCTGCAGTGACCATTCTGATTGTGCTCTTCAATGCTTCACACCACGTGCTTGTGCATCCAAAACACTCTCACTATTGCATACAGTAACTGAGGTCCACACACATTGCTTGTACTCCTATCAAAAGTGAAGGACTCGATGGCAAGGTAGACTAACTGCTTCCTAATTGTATGCGCAACATTCGGTAAGGTAGATTGGGTACTAGCACCTTAAACCACGACATACCGACCCTAGATTTCTTAAGCAACTATGTAATTAAGATCACATCAGTATTAGTATAAAATAAACGTATGCAACTTTGAGCTTATTCTTTTTTTCTCATTAGATAAATATATTTTTAATAATTTATCCTTTTTTACCATTTGTGACCTGTATGCTAATAATTTTATGGCAATTTTTTTCACGATTTCAAGTACCTCAGAATTATTAGGGTTTTGGAATACATAATTAATTTATGTTGCAAATGATATATTTTTTCAATCTATAATCTTTTATACAAACTGAGGAAGAATAAACAGACACACTGCTTCCATAAGTCACCTTCAAGGGGACTGTTATGGCTTCAAACATAATTTCCATTTCCTATTTGACGTAGATTTGCTTTCTAAATTGGGGAATGGAGGACGGGCTCCCCTCGCACGTATCACACGGATCACATGGCAGGCGTTCGGGGTGGCCCGTCTGCGATCAGTTTCTCTCGTGTGGTGGATTTATGTAAAGGAAACTGATCTGAGATCTCACAACACAGAGCCACTCATTTAAGGTTGGAGAATGGAAGCCTAACAGTGCCTGCAAAGTGCAAGATAAGGAGGGAGGGGGAGGAGGGGTTAAAGTGCAATACCAGCGTTTTTCTCAAACAGGCTTTAATCAGAAGCTTGGGAATCAGTATGTGCAGGACCATTCAGACGTCATATTTGTTTTTGGACAGACGCTCTCTGATTCAGAAACGTTCGGATAAAGCCTGCAGTGACCATTCTGATTGTGCTCTTCAATGCTTCACACCACGTGCTTGTGCATCCAAAACACTCTCACTATTGCATACAGTAACTGAGGTCCACACACATTGCTTGTACTCCTATCAAAAGTGAACTAAACGGGCGAATCTCACAAGAACATGGACAAATTTCACCCTAAAATCAAATGAAAAATTTTTTTTTTTTTGCATGAACAAAAGTCTAATTTTACCATTGTTAAGATTGCATTGTGACATTATTCTCCTGACCATTAAGCACATTTGCCTACCAAATTCTTATTACCGTAAAGTGAAAAAAATCATTACTGCAATACACACACACACACACACACACATATATATATATATATATATATATATATATATATATATAAATTATTTTAATTACTTATTTAAGCAGTACAAAAAAATACTACCATAATGTATAAAACCTAAACATTTCAAATAATATTTTTTATTATTATAATTTATTAAATTTTTTTTTACAAAACATGAATGAAAATGTAATTTTTTTCATGTTGGTAATGAGAATTGTATAGAAGCCTGTTTCAACCATGGAATTTTGGGGGGAAAAAGTAATTGAGACACTCTATCTCAAAATTATAGTAAATTGAGAGTTTATATCTCACAACTCGGACTTTGTTTCTCACAGTTCTTGGGAAAAAGAATCGCAAGATATAAAAACACAGAAATGCAAGACATAACCTCACAATTCTGGGGGAAAAAAAGTCATAATTGCAAGATATAAACTTTTTCCTCACAATTGCAAGTTTTCATCTCCCAATTCTGACTTTTTTCACAATTCTGTTTTTTTTCTCATAATTCTGACTTTTTTTCTTTCAATTGTGAGTTTATATCTCATAACAATTGCGAGAAAAAAAAGTCAGAATTGTGACATAAAAAGTATTTTTTAAATTTTAATTTATTTTTTATTCTGTGGCAGAAACAGACACCCATAGAATTGGGAAGTACAATGTGATTAATTGTCATAAAAATTATGTTCCACTGAACATACAAATTAGTAATCCTAAAAAAAGCTTCATTTACTTTTAGCAAAATAGAATTACATTTTTCTTTGCTATTAATTTGAAGTGAAATTATTCAGACAGTTTTTGTGAGATTCACCCAAATTTCCTTTTTTTCAGTTTGAGTCTTAGGGGCCGTTCACACAGGACGCATTTTTGCGTTTCCACTGGTTTTCTATGTAAACATGCGCTAGATGGCCATGTGTGTCATGCATCTTACACGACACAGTGATTTAAAAGTTCAACTTAAAAAAAAAAACCACATCTCTAAAAGTTGTTTTTCATTCCACTGCCTCTCGTCTTGCGTTTTTAAACACAAAAACTTTTCTTTTTGTGAATGACCCCTTAAGTTTAAGCAAGGACTGATGACATCACAGATGTCAAAGGGCATTCCTATGCTTTGAAGGATTAGATTTTTCCTGCCAACACATTTGTAGTCATTTATTATCATTGATTTGAATTTCTCTAATCGTCTGCACTGTATACTCCTTCTATGTTAAGCACCACAAGCTCTTATTCCAATAAAAAACAACAAGACAAAATGAAAGCACATTGCACTACCAAATTTCAAAGCAGTTAAAGGTTTTAGACCTCCGTGTGAACTGCAGCAAACTACAAACTACTGCAAACAGCCCAAAGGGATGTAGGATAGGGAGTTACGCAAGGCTACGGGCTTAGACCTCTCACGATTCCGAGCAAGAGACAGGACAAGAAACCACGAAAGCAAAACTATTGCACAGTAGCACACTGTTACAACAGCCGTCGATCTAAATCCAACCCTCCGTTCAGCTGCCACTGACCAAACACTCCCAAACACATCCGAGGAAAAGCAACCTAAATGATGACCAACTTTTTTGACGCATCTTGTTTGAAACCGATGGACAAAAATGAATTGCTTTGAATATATTCATATATAGATATAGATATTATATGTACACAGCAGAGTATAACCGTGATAAAACAGTAAATTAGCTCACCATGCTAATTGAATGAGTTCGATATTCTTTAAAAAAAATAATTCAAACACATCATGAATCCACTGGACATATTGATGTAACTACCCAAAAATTATGTAGAAATGTAACTTCTGCTCTAAAAAAGCTTCCATAAAGGCCTATGTGTATATATATGTATATATATATATATATATATATATATATATATACCATATATATCAACTGGGCGCTTAAATGTTATTGA
>NW_015506694.1:53870-66396 GCF_001515645.1 Sinocyclocheilus grahami
CAACTGGGAGCTTAAATGTTATTGACCCCTTTAGAGTGAACAACTTATTAAAATCAACTATAAAAATGGAATGAAAAAACAACAGGAGTAATATATATAAGTATACACAAGCACACACATAATGTATATACTCGGCTTAAAAAACACAAAGATCAGTGTGAAAACAATACAAGAGCAAATCATTGTTGTTTTCTGCTGTATTTCATCCCCTTGTTCTGCCATTCATCTTTCCGAGCTTGTTCTTCTGTGCCATCCTTCATTTCCATGACCGAATTGACTAAAGATTTATCCGGAGAAGTTCGGAAAGCATCCCTTCTGGTGTTGACGGAGTAAAAGCCGTGTTACTCAGTGGTCGACGCTTTCTTAGTTTTGCCTCGTTTCTTTCTAGGGGGCTGTGTGTCTCTGGCGTGGGCTGGATTCACACTGTCCACTGGGGAAGGGGGAGTGGTTGGGGTGTTGGTGACGGGGTTGGGTGTGAGGGTTTGGCTTTCTGGGGCTGGGCTTACGGTCTGGGGTGGAGCAGAGCTGAAGCTCTGAGTCTCTGCTGGAAAGAAGGCTGTCACCAGGTGGTGCTCTTTGGGCTTTCGTCCCCTCCTCTTCCCAGGCACTACGTTTTTCATGTCCTTCTGTAAGCCATTGCTCTCTGGCTCTTTTTTCTTGTTGTTAGTCACCTCATTGGTAGATGCCCGAAACCAGTTCTGTGCACATAAGGCCACATCAAGTTCAAAGAGGAACCGATAACAAGGACTATTAGTGAATTTGCATGAATTTTCAGCCTTGGAACATTTTAGAAGGAAACTATTCATCTAGAAAACCCTCAAAACAAAAATTCAAGTTAGCAAGGTTTTTGTGATGATACAAACTTGTGTAGTGTAAAGGATTTATATTGTTCAATATAGCTGTAAGAAAATAATAATTTCCATATGACGGCAGAGATGTTGCAGAGACCTTTTCTAAAACAATAAATCCAACCTGCCCATGCAGATTTATAAGTGGGTTAACTTAAGGATTCAACCGATTTTCTGCAAAATCCAATCCCTCCAGTCAATATTTAAAATCTATTCAAAAATATAAAAGTTCATTAATGAAAAATTCATTTCAAATGTCTTGGTTATTTTAGATAATTCTGAATTCTGAAAATACATTTTGAAAATGTTCTGATAATCAGATTACACACCTATAATAACTAAAACTAAAACCCAAACTAAAACATATAAAAATCAAAAGAGTGTCTATAAAATAAAAACTAAGCAAAAATTTAATGTAAACTGTAAACATATGTAAACTTATAAAACTTATGAACAAATGGAAATATTATTAAAATAAATTCAATGGATTCTGAAGATAATAAAAATGTACATTATAGTGTACTTTTTGTTTTGTTTTTGCAAACTTGTTCAAACTTGTCTTGTTCATTCATATTGAACTTGCTGTGAACAGGCCTTAAAGAGATAGTTCACCCAAAATGAAAATTCTGTTAACAGCCATAGTATTTTTTCCATACTATGGAAGTCAATGGCTACTGTCACTTCATTTCCAGCGATATCGTTGACATGATTGCAAAGATACTATTTAAAATGAGCTGGATGTTGACATCACTGAATTCAATGATGAACTGTCTTTAACTGAAAATTGAGTGTTTACTATTGTCATTTTGCATTATTGACACTATTTTCCTAATTAATGCTGTTCAGTTGCTTTGTCACAATCTGTATTGTTAAAAGCGCTATATAAATAAAGGTGACTTGACTTGACTTGACTACTGTCAATTGTTTGGTTACCAACATTCTTCAAAGTATCTTCTTTTGTGTTCAACAGAAGAAAAACACTCATACCGGTTTAGAACAAGTGGAGGGTAATAATTTTCATTTTTGGGTGGACTATTCCTTTAACAGTCAACATTTCTTAATACTAGAAGACTATGAAGGGCAAATGTTCAGCTTATTTTGTTAAGCATACAGAATACAGGTTTAGTCCGTGTTTGGTTTACCTGAGAGTGTGTCTTGCTGATATGGTACTTCACGCCGCTCTCAGAGTTAAACTCCTTCTGACAGAGCAAACAAGTGTACTTCCCTACGTCGCCCCCTCCCTGTGTGGAGAACAATAACAACAGTAAAGCTGATACAGTATCAGCAATATCTGAGATCAAACGTATACAGCTTATACAGTTGTTTAAATTATTTATAATTAAATAACAACTACGGCAAAGCACACAGAGGACGTGTTATACCTTGTTACAGCTTGCCAAGTGTGCTTTAAGTCCAGATACACTTGAGTAGATAGCCTCACAGTTCTGTTATGAAAGAAAAAGAGACTTGAGGAGAAGAACTGAACAACAAAATTTTTTCAGCATTTTTAAACAATTTTCAAGAGCTCTTCAGTTTCTCCAGCAAATCTAAATCTACTGATATCATTCAGATGTTCATATTAAATTTTTTGAATTGCTTTGGTGCAATTTTCAAAAGCACCTGTAAAATTTTCAGAACTTAGTACTAATTTCACAACAGATCATCAAAGGTGCACTTTTTTCAAACATTTTAGCACATGTTCAATTGCCTTAGTACAATACACACAGTCACAAAATATCCTTTTCACTGCACAAGATAAGTGTTTCATCTATATAAATGTTCATTCACAGTAACTGCCTTTCATAAAGCTCTCACTATCAAACTTTTCATTTGCATTTCATTTTACATTTACTACATTGACAGTAAACTCTGTTCTAGCACAAAACCTTATGGCCATGTCATACCTTCATCACACTTTTTGATAACACACTGGATAAATACTTTTACAAACATTATGGATTTTAAGTGAGTTATGCAAGATAGGTAATGTAAGTGTATTTTCTAAAATACAATTTTTGCCTGTTTTACGGTATAATTATTTCAGCAACAAAGGTGATTTGAAACATGTATCTTGCAAAACCTTATGGCCATGTCATACCTTCATCACACTTTTTGATAACACACTGGATAAATACTTTTACAAACATTATGGATTTTAAGTGAGTTATGCAAGATAGGTAATGTAAGTGTATTTTCTAAAATACAATTTTTGCCTGTTTTACGGTATAATTATTTCAGCAACAAAGGTGATTTGAAACATGTATCTTGCATTGTTTGCTCTTGAATGAACTAATTGTTAAAAGTACTAAATTGAAAGATGATCACAATGCTGTGTTTCAGTGATTAAATCAAATGTTCTCAGTATATATTATACTAATCTTGTTTTGAAACAATGATTTTGTGGATGAAAATATGTGTAATTGTAATGAAAGCATGAGATCAGGTTTTGAAAGAACGACTAGTGATGTTACAAGTGTGATCAGTTTGATTTTTTGTGCTAAGAGTTTTGAAAATATACGCCTTACTTGTGAAAATAGTACCAAAGCGGATAAAAAAACTGTAAGGTCAGAATCTGTCATTGAAGTACTAGAAACTGTTGAAGTCAGTGTTCAGTAAGAAAAACAAGACAAATTCTTACACAATTGGGGCAGCAGATAAATCCTTTCTCCTTCACCTCGTTCTTCCAGCTGTTCACAGTTTCTGGGCTAAAGTTGGGAAGGCCTGGTCGTGTATAGTTGAGCTATAAAAGAAAGTGTACACACAGCTATTAAAAAATAAGTAGTTAAATGTCTATATGAGTAGTATCAACCAAAATTTAGAAAGAAACTACATTTTTAAGTAGCATGATATTAGCATTATATTAGTTTATTAGTTTGTTGCAGAACAGAGAGACAAACCATTTACCTATGCTTCAACGATAAAGTAAATATAAAATAAATATTTAAATATTTAAAATTCTGTTTATCATTATACTTTTTCTAGGACTGTCAAATGAATAAAATGAACAGCACATCAATTTTCAAAGTCATTATTGTGTTAGAAGAGTAAAGCATTAAATAGACATTAAAAAATGAGTTTTTTTAAATGAATACTGAAACATCAAATTATTTTTTTAATGAAATGAGTCATTGTTTTACTGAGTGAGTCATTCATTCATTCAACCGATTAATTTTTTTTCTATATTTAATCACATCAAATTAACACATTAAATCAACAGCCCTAATATTTTCATATAGTCTTTAATGAAATATAAATTAAACTTGATGCTGTCAAACTAATTGATATCGTAATTGCTATGTGTTATATAAATACTGCTAATAAACAAATCTCAGATATTTACATAATTATATAATTTGCCAGGCTCCTTTGTCACAAACTTATAGTTTTAGCTTCAACACTGCTGTACCCTCTTGATGTCTGGTACGAGGTCATCTTTGATGCGTCGTTTGGTGCCCCAGTCTTTGGCCAGCTCGTCCTCTGCGATCTCCTGCAGGTGAAACACCGCCACCTGAGCCGAGCGCCGGCGCACCCTGCCACTGGGCGTCCTCTCCAAATCCAGCAGCTCCTCCATCTCTGTTTTCTCCTCCATCCTCTGCTCCATCTTCTCCACCGGTTCGTCTACTCTCTCCTTTGACTTCTCTCTGCCCTTCTTCTGCACAGGCTCTTCCTCTTCTTCCTCCTCCTCCTCCTCCTCCTCTTCTTCGTCCTCCAGCACATCCTCCTCATCTTTACTGTCTTCCTGTTTCCAGTCCTCAGCTGTGAGCTAAATGGGGTGATATAACAGACATTTAAATACATCTGGATTAATTACTTATCAATAACATGACACTGCTTGTGACATCAGATTAGCACTGTGATATGTAGTGTGGCTGTGTACTCTCACCGAGTGTGTGGACAGGGCAGTGATGGGGGGCTCGGTGCGCAGGTGGTAGTCACGGCCAGCTTTTGAGCGATATGTCTTACCACAGTGCTGGCACAGGAAGACAGGCTTCTGTCCGTCTGGTAGCTCTCTGCCACAGCGTTTCTGATGATACTGATAACCCATCAGATTGGAGAAATGAGCTGAACAGCCCTGTTTGACAGAGAATCAAACATACTTCATTAATTCACTCATTGATCTGTGGGCTGACAGTCTGGGTACAGCGTGCCTTTGAAGGGGCCTGTTTGTTAAAAAAGAAAATTCTGTCATTAATTACTCACCCTCATGTCGTTCCACGCCCCTAAGACATTTGTTCATCTTCAGAACACAAATTAAGATATTTTTGATCAAATCCGATGGCTCAGAGAGGCCTCCATTGACAGCAATGCCACCTAAACTTTCAAGATCCTTAAAGGTACTAAAGACGTCGTTAAAACAGTCAACGTGACTACAGTGGTTCTACAATAATTTTATGAAGTGACGAGAATACATTTTGTGTGCAAAAATAAAACAAAAATAATACCTTTATTCAGCAATCTCTTCTCTTCCCTGTCATTATCCTTACGCGGTTAACGCAGTAAGCACAGTGAAGGCTTCCGTGTTCTACGTCCGAACGCCAGCTCATTATTGGCCAAAGCTGCACATGTGAGAAGAGCAACGCATGCGTGTGATGCTGATGCAGGAGCCATCAAATAATGAGCCGGCGTTCTGACGTAGAACCTGGAAGCGCTGGACGTAAACAACATATGAGAATGATACAGAAGAGAAGAGGTTGTTGAATAAAGTCATAAAATTATTGTAGAACCACTGTAGTCACGTCTACTGTTTTAAAGACGTCTTTAGTACCTTTATGGATCTTGAGAGTTTGGGTGGCGTTGCTGTCAATGGAGGCCTCTCTGAGCCATCGGATTTGATCAAAAATATCTTAATTTGTGTTCTGAAGATGAACGAAGGTCTTGCAGGTTTGGAACGACATGAGGGTGAGTAATTAATGACAGAATTTTCTTTTTTAACAAACAGGCCCCTTCAAAGGCACGCTGTACCCAGACTGTCAGCCCACAGATCAATGAGTGAATTAATGAAGTATGTTTGATTCTCTGTCAAACAGGGCTGTTCAGCTCATTTCTCCAATCTGATGGGTTATCAGTATCATCAGAAACGCTGTGGCAGAGAGCTACCAGACGGACAGAAGCCTGTCTTCCTGTGCCAGCACTGTGGTAAGACATATCGCTCAAAAGCTGGCCGTGACTACCACCTGCGCACCGAGCATCCCGTCACCGCCCTGTCCACACACTCGGTGAGAATACACAGCCACGCTACACGTCATACTGCTAATCTAACATTGTGTGGAAAAACGTCACGACCAGTGTCATGTTATTGATCATGTTACTGCGTAATTAATCCAGATGTTTGTTATATCACCACATTTAGCTCACAGCTGAGGACTGGAAACAGGAAGACAGTAAAGATGAGGAGGATGTGCTGGAGGACGAAGAAGAGGAGGAGGAGGAGGAGGAGGAAGAAGAGGAAGAGCCTGTGCAGAAGAAGGGCAGAGAGAAGTCAAAGGAGAGAGTAGACGAACCGGTGGAGAAGATGGAGCAGAGGATGGAGGAGAAAACAGAGATGGAGGAGCTGCTGGATTTGGAGAGGACGCCCAGTGGCAGGGTGCGCCGGCGCTCGGCTCAGGTGGCGGTGTTTCACCTGCAGGAGATCGCAGAGGACGAGCTGGCCAAAGACTGGGGCACCAAACGACGCATCAAAGATGACCTCGTACCAGACATCAAGAGGGTACAGCAGTGTTGAAGCTAAAACTATAAGTTTGTGACAAAGGAGCCTGGCAAATTATATAATTATGTAAATATCTGAGATTTGTTTATTAGCAGTATTTATATAACACATAGCAATTACGATATCAATTAGTTTGACAGCATCAAGTTTAATTTATATTTCATTAAAGACTATATGAAAATATTAGGGCTGTTGATTTAATGTGTTAATTTGATGTGATTAAATATAGAAAAAAAATTAATCGGTTGAATGAATGAATGACTCAGTAAAACAATGACTCATTTCATTAAAAAAATAATTTGATGTTTCAGTATTCATTTAAAAAAACTCATTTTTTAATGTCTATTTAATGCTTTACTCTTCTAACACAATAATGACTTTGAAAATTGATGTGCTGTTCATTTTATTCATTTGACAGTCCTAGAAAAAGTATAATGATAAACAGAATAATGTCATTTTAAATATTTATTTTATATTTACTTTATCGTTGAAGCATAGGTAAATGGTTTGTCTCTCTGTTCTGCAACTTTTTGCCAAACTAATATAATGCTAATATCATGCTACTTAAAAATGTAGTTTCTTTCTAAATTTTGGTTGATACTACTCATATAGACATTTAACTACTTATTTTTTAATAGCTGTGTGTACACTTTCTTTTATAGCTCAACTATACACGACCAGGCCTTCCCAACTTTAGCCCAGAAACTGTGAACAGCTGGAAGAACGAGGTGAAGGAGAAAGGATTTATCTGCTGCCCCAATTGTGTAAGAATTTGTCTTGTTTTTCTTACTGAACACTGACTTCAACAGTTTCTAGTACTTCAATGACAGATTCTGACCTTACAGTTTTTTTATCCGCTTTGGTACTATTTTCACAAGTAAGGCGTATATTTTCAAAACTCTTAGCACAAAAAATCAAACCATTCATTCATTCAACCGATTAATTTTTTTTCTATATTTAATCACATCAAATTAACACATTAAATCAACAGCCCTAATATTTTCATATAGTCTTTAATGAAATATAAATTAAACTGGATGCTGTCAAACTAATTGATATCGTAATTGCTATGTGTTATATAAATACTGCTAATAAACAAATCTCAGATATTTACATAATTATATAATTTGCCAGGCTCCTTTGTCACAAACTTATAGTTTTAGCTTCAACACTGCTGTACCCTCTTGATGTCTGGTACGAGGTCATCTTTGATGCGTCGTTTGGTGCCCCAGTCTTTGGCCAGCTCGTCCTCTGCGATCTCCTGCAGGTGAAACACCGCCACCTGAGCCGAGCGCCGGCGCACCCTGCCACTGGGCGTCCTCTCCAAATCCAGCAGCTCCTCCATCTCTGTTTTCTCCTCCTTCCTCTGCTCCATCTTCTCCACCGGTTCGTCTACTCTCTCCTTTGACTTCTCTCTGCCCTTCTTCTGCACAGGCTCTTCCTCTTCTTCCTCCTCCTCCTCCTCCTCCTCTTCTTCGTCCTCCAGCACATCCTCCTCATCTTTACTGTCTTCCTGTTTCCAGTCCTCAGCTGTGAGCTAAATGGGGTGATATAACAGACATTTAAATACATCTGGATTAATTACTTATCAATAACATGACACTGCTTGTGACATCAGATTAGCACTGTGATATGTAGTGTGGCTGTGTACTCTCACCGAGTGTGTGGACAGGGCAGTGATGGGGTGCTCGGTGCGCAGGTGGTAGTCACGGCCAGCTTTTGAGCGATATGTCTTACCACAGTGCTGGCACAGGAAGACAGGCTTCTGTCCGTCTGGTAGCTCTCTGCCACAGCGTTTCTGATGATACTGATAACCCATCAGATTGGAGAAATGAGCTGAACAGCCCTGTTTGACAGAGAATCAAACATACTTCATTAATTCACTCATTGATCTGTGGGCTGACAGTCTGGGTACAGCGTGCCTTTGAAGGGGCCTGTTTGTTAAAAAAGAAAATTCTGTCATTAATTACTCACCCTCATGTCGTTCCACGCCCCTAAGACATTTGTTCATCTTCAGAACACAAATTAAGATATTTTTGATCAAATCCGATGGCTCAGAGAGGCCTCCATTGACAGCAATGCCACCTAAACTTTCAAGATCCTTAAAGGTACTAAAGACGTCGTTAAAACAGTCAACGTGACTACAGTGGTTCTACAATAATTTTATGAAGTGACGAGAATACATTTTGTGTGCAAAAATAAAACAAAAATAATACCTTTATTCAGCAATCTCTTCTCTTCCCTGTCATTATCCTTACGCGGTTAACGCAGTAAGCACAGTGAAGGCTTCCGTGTTCCACGTCCGAACGCCAGCTCATTATTGGCCAAAGCTGCACATGTGAGAAGAGCAACGCATGCGTGTGATGCTGATGCAGGAGCCATCAAATAATGAGCCGGCGTTCTGACGTAGAACCTGGAAGCGCTGGACGTAAACAACATATGAGAATGATACAGAAGAGAAGAGGTTGTTGAATAAAGTCATAAAATTATTGTAGAACCACTGTAGTCACGTCTACTGTTTTAAAGACGTCTTTAGTACCTTTATGGATCTTGAGAGTTTGGGTGGCGTTGCTGTCAATGGAGGCCTCTCTGAGCCATCGGATTTGATCAAAAATATCTTAATTTGTGTTCTGAAGATGAACGAAGGTCTTGCAGGTTTGGAACGACATGAGGGTGAGTAATTGATGACAGAATTTTCATTTTTGGGTGAACTAACCCTTTAAAACAAACCACATTTACATAGTGACAAATAAGCTATTTTTTCAGGAATGTTCTCATCTTCTCCCCTCCACTTTCTATTTCTCTTCTCATCACTTTATCCACACATAGTAATTGGAACCAGACTGCTCTGCTGAAAAGACCAATTTAAAATGAATTTCCAGGCTGGTTTATGCTGGTTAGTGCTGGTCTAGCTGGTGAACCAATACATGCATGCATGCTTCCAGACAGACAGACAGAAAGAAAGAAAGAAAGAAAGAAAGAAAGAAAGAAAGAAAGAAAGACAGACAGACAGACAGAAAGAAAGAAAGAGACAGATATAGATAGATACAGACAGACAGATTGATAGACACAGACAGACAGACAGACAGACAGACAGACAGATAGATAGATAGATAGATAGATAGATAGATAGATAGATAGATAGATAGATAGATAGATAGATAGATAGATAGATAGACAGATACAGACAGACAAACTGACAGTCAGAAAGACAGATAGATACAGACACAGACAGACAGACAGACAGACAGACAGAAAGAAAGAAACAGACAGAAAGAAAGAATGAAAGAGACAGATAGATAGATAGATAGATAGATAGATAGATAGATACAGACACAGACAGACAGACAGACAGATAGATAGATAGATAGACAGATACAGACAGACAAACTGACAGTCAGAAAGACAGATAGATACAGACACAGACAGACAGACAGAAAGAAAGAAAGAAACTGACAGAAAGAAAGAGACAGATAGATAGATAGATAGATAGATAGATATATAGATAGATGAATCAGAATTTTTTTTTGGAGTATTTTGTTTTCAACTACCTCAGAAAACTTGCCTTGAAATCACATTATACACTTGTCGTTCTCTTCCTGACAAAGTGGGCGGATCTTGGCTAGAATAAGCTGCAATGTGGCCCAGACCTTATGCTGATTCTCAAATGTTTGGCTCAGTGAGACTCAGCACCTGGCTCAAATAACAAATCACAGACCTAAATGCACATCCTCATTAATGTTTCATACTGTTTCTGAGACATTTGGTTGTGCATAATTTAACACATTTCATTGGAAATATTGTTTGCAGCTAATGCTTGAGCTTGGCAGATGGAGCTTACATCCTCGTGGCCCTCTTTAACCAGCGTTTCTCTCTCATGTTTTTACACTAAACCTCACAAGGGTCACAAGGGACACCATCATCATTATGAGATGTGCCGTTCCTATTTAGACATTGGCTGAATTTGACTGGGAAAAAACAGATGAACTTTACTCATAAGGCAGATTACCATGATTTACCGTGGAGAAGATTACTGGCAGGAAAGCTGTTAATAGTTTAGGAATGTTGAGGAAATTATCACTGTACAGAAATAAGGCTGGGGAACAGGAGACAATAATTACAGTTGAAATACTGCTTGAAGACTGTTTTAAAAGGCATTACTAGACATGAGCTAGACCTTTTCCCTTTATGTGCAGTTAATGGTTAGAACCTAATGGATGCTTTAGGTCTTAAAGTGATTCTGGAGAATAGAGATGGTGTCAGATATAATAGAGATTAGAGGCCGATGTGGACGCAGGGCAGCCGCTGGCTTCTGAAGTGGACACTGTATGTAATATTAAACACTGTTCTGCTGCATATACTGTACACACACAGCTCCACTAGTTTATTAAAGGTATTAAAGTGCTATAGTTACAGTTTTGTTTGTTTGTTTCAACCAGGTGCCTTTTTTCCTGTGGAGTACCCTGGTAAAATGAAGTGCTCTTAATCTGATTAAATGTACACTCACACTTCAAAACTTAAAAGTATATATTTTTTAAACTGTACTGGCTGGTAATATAATTTTAATTAAATAAAAGGCCATTTAAGTTAGCTTTGATGTTTTGACTAACATACACTGAACAAAATTATAAATGCAAAAAAATTTTTGCCCTCGTTTTTCATGAGTTGAACTCAAAGATCTAAGACTTTTTCTATGTACACAAACTGATGTTAAAGGTGATGCAATTTTAATTGTTTAAATTATTTATACATTGTATTTCAAATCATATTCTCATCAGTTTTGACATCTAGGAGATAAGCTCTGCTATAGATCTGCAGTTAATTCGTATAAAAAAATTAAGTACATTTGTTCTGGCACCGCCGCTCACCTTAACGTGGTCAGCCATGCTGTGGTAATTGAGTCCAGCTTTTGATCGGAACTGTTTCTGACACTGCTGACATTTGAGAGCGTCCCGCAGCTACAAGAAAAAGACCACACTTTATGATGTACACCTCAAATATCATGAAATCATGGTTAGAAATGTGACATTTTATATTTGATATACCAGTTACAATGATACAATGATCCGCTTGAAGCAGTCAACTAATAAAGTAATGTACAAATAAAGCATTTGTAGGATTATTCCACTGAAAAGCATCAAAATATTCTCTACCAGCCCCACACGACAACTTTGATTGTTGACAATAACGTGAATTTGGTTCAAAGGCATGAAGGTCATTGAATTTTTACTATTTTTTTTAATTTCGTGTGGTGATGTTAATGGCACAAAAATGACACACTTAACTTTTTATAATCTGCTAAAAGAAAACCACAGGAATGAAGTAAACAAGATTTTATATAAAAATAACTATTAACAATAAAGAACTATTTATTTTATCATGTGTAATAATGTAAATTATTTGAACACATTCAAGGCCCATTCACAAAAATTCATTCAGCAACAAAGAAACATTTCCAGTCAGTCAGTTTTTTTTTTTCTTTGTAAAAATTAACTTGCTGATCGATAAGATATAAGATTGGGGTTTTCAGACAGACGTGAAACATGCATTCCTATCGACCTAGGCTGTGTTTCTCGATAACGATTGATCTTAGCACTTAAAGGGATAGTTCACCCAAAAATGTGATGTTTATCTGCTTACCCCCGGGGCATCCAAGATGTAGGTGACTTGGTTTCTTCAGTAGAACACAAACTGAGATTTTTAACTCAAACTGTTCCAGTCTGTCAGTCATATAATGGAGGTGAATGGGAATCACGGCTTTGAGAGTCAAAAAAACATACTCAAACAAAACCAAATTAAACCATGCGGCTCGTGACGATACATTGATGTGTAAAAACACAAAACGATCGGTCTGTGCGAGAAACTGAACAGTATTTGTATAGTTTTTTACCTCTGATTCACCGCAATGTCCGAACTGTCCTGAGCGCAGTGACACTCCTAATTGAGATTGTAGATTCAGTTTCTTGCACAG
>NW_015506694.1:66963-69245 GCF_001515645.1 Sinocyclocheilus grahami
TATAATGGAAGTGAATGGGAATCACGGCTTTGGAGAGTCAAAATAACATACTCAAACAAAACCAAATTAAACCCTGCGGCTCGTGACGATACATTGATGTGTAAAAACACAAAACGATCGGTCTGTGCAAAAAACTGAACAGTATTTGTATAGTTTTTTACCTCTGATTCACCGCAATGTCCGAACTGTCCTGAGCGCAGTGACACTCCTAATTGAGATTGTAGATTCAGTTTCTTGCACAGACCGATTGTTTCGTGTCTTTACACATCAATGTATCGTCACGAGCCACAGGGTTTAATTTGGTTTTGTTTGTGTATGTTTTTTTGACTCTCAAAGCTGTGATTCCCATTCACTTCAATTATATGACTGACAGACTGCAACGGTTTCAGTTTAAAATCTTCGTTTGTGTTGTATTGAAGAAACAAGTCACCTACATCTTGGATGCCCTGAGGGTAAGCAGATAAACATCAAATTTTCATTTTTGGGTGAACTATCCCTTTAAGAGCGTTTTCTACTAGTCAATTTACGTTCGTTCGTTATTGTTTCACGTGCGTTTCCCAAAAATGCACTTAACACAATCACACGTAGCTGTGCTTTAAGTGCTACTTAGGAGTCGCTATCCATTTTGTCAAGTGCTGAAATGAATGGCTCGTAATTGTAGTAAACACTTGTTTATTGGAATGTTAACCTAATGCTGCGTTCCAGACAACTCGGATATAATAACTATAATACAATATTATATTATATTATACAGCTGTGATTCCCATTCACTTCAATTATATGACTGACAGATTGCAGCGGTTTCAGTTTAAAATCTTCGTTTGTGTTGTATTGAAGAAACAAAGTCACCTACATCTTGGATGCCCTGAGGGTAAGCAGATAAACATCAAATTGTCATTTTTGGGTGAACTATCCCTTTAAGAGCGTTTTCTACTAGTCAATTTACGTTCGTTCGTTATTGTTTCACGTGCGTTTCCCAAAAATGCACTTAACACAATCACACGTAGCTGTGCTTTAAGTGCTACTTAGGAGTCGCTATCCATTTTGTCAAGTGCTGAAATGAATGGCTCGTAATTGTAGTAAACACTTGTTTATTGGAATGTTAACCTAATGCTGCGTTCCAGACAACTCGGATATAATAACTATAATACAATATTATATTATATTATACTTTACATAATATATAATATACTTTATATATATATATAGAGAGAGAGAGAGAGAGACAGAGAGACAGACATTATTTCCGGGTCCAATACATGGCTGGTTTTCGTGCACATCAGCAAGTCATTGACAGATTTTTTCCCCCAGTCTTTGAAGCATATTTCCTACATTAATTCTTTTATTAATTTTTTTGTTCAGTCATTTAATTTAGATGTGTATTTCTATTTTTCTGCTCCTTTTAATTATTTCAGTTATAAATTAATAAAAAAAAACAAGTAATAAAGTGTACAATAAAGTACAATCAAATCCTTATATTATAATCACATTGCACTTGAATAAAGTTAAAGGTGCAATCTGCCGATTGTCCGGCAGGTGACCGCATAAATCTGTCTTCTTACGATGCACTGAGAGCTTTACGATTACTCCAGAGCACTCGTAGATCTACGATGATTTTAAAGTGCTACTTAAGTTACGATGCTTTTGGGAAACAGACCGTAACATAAGATCAGTCGTACGATCGTTTTTACGAACTTCTTAGGCTTACGAAGCTTCTGGGAAACGCAGCCCTATTCAGTTCATGGCAGAGACAAAATTAATTTATTGACAAAGCATTCAGTTATTTGCATTGAAGCGAGTGAAATCTGTATTCTCAGATGGATTGTATTCTGCAGTGAAGCATGTGAATATCTGATGCAGGATTCACTTTCTAGGTATGTGAAAATTGTACAATGCCAAGCAAAAAGTAGCTTTTGTTCTATGAACACTTTGGGGAGAAAATAAGAGGACAATTTCTGTCCACAATTTGCTTTTTGCCAGAGTTTTCTCTTATACTCACAAAGTCTGCATTTATTAAATAAAAAATACAGAAAAAACAGTAATATTGTGGAATTTTTATTACAATTTAAAATAATAGTTTTCTATTTGAATATATGTGACCCTGGAGCACAAAAGCAGTCTTAAGTCGCTGGGGTATATTTGTAGCAATAGCCAAAAATACATTGTATGGGTCACAATTATTAATTTTTCTTTTATGCCAAAAATCATTAGGATATTAAGTAAAGATCATGTTCCATGAAGATATTTTGTAAATTTCTTACCGTAAATATATCAAAACTTAA
>NW_015506694.1:69427-111706 GCF_001515645.1 Sinocyclocheilus grahami
TCATTTTTGGGTGAACTATCCCTTTAAGAGCGTTTTCTACTAGTCAATTTACGTTCGTTCGTTATTGTTTCACGTGCGTTTCCCAAAAATGCACTTAACACAATCACACGTAGCTGTGCTTTAAGTGCTACTTAGGAGTCGCTATCCATTTTGTCAAGTGCTGAAATGAATGGCTCGTAATTGTAGTAAACACTTGTTTATTGGAATGTTAACCTAATGCTGCGTTCCAGACAACTCGGATATAATAACTATAATACAATATTATATTATATTATACTTTACATAATATATAATATACTTTAGAGAGAGAGAGAGAGAGAGAGAGAGAGAGACAGAGAGACAGACATTATTTCCGGGTCCAATACATGGCTGGTTTTCATGCACATCAGCAAGTCATTGACAGATTTTTTCCCCCAGTCTTTGAAGCATATTTCCTACATTAATTCTTTTATTAATTTTTTTGTTCAGTCATTTAATTTAGATGTGTATTTCTATTTTTCTGCTCCTTTTAATTATTTCAGTTATAAATTAATAAAAAAAAACAAGTAATAAAGTGTACAATAAAGTACAATCAAATCCTTATATTATAATCACATTGCACTTGAATAAAGTTAAAGGTGCAATCTGCCGATTGTCCGGCAGGTGACCGCATAAATCTGTCTTCTTACGATGCACTGAGAGCTTTACGATTACTCCAGAGCACTCGTAGATCTACGATGATTTTAAAGTGCTACTTAAGTTACGATGCTTTTGGGAAACAGACCGTAACATAAGATCAGTCGTACGATCGTTTTTACGAACTTCTTAGGCTTACGAAGCTTCTGGGAAATGCAGCCCTATTCAGTTCATGGCAGAGACAAAATTAATTTATTGACAAAGCATTCAGTTATTTGCATTGAAGCGAGTGAAATCTGTATTCTCAGATGGATTGTATTCTGCAGTGAAGCATGTGAATATCTGATGCAGGATTCACTTTCTAGGTATGTGAAAATTGTACAATGCCAAGCAAAAAGTAGCTTTTGTTCTATGAACACTTTGGGGAGAAAATCAGAGGACAATTTCTGTCCACAATTTGCTTTTTGCCAGAGTTTTTGAAAGACATCTCTTATACTCACAAAGTCTGCATTTATTAAATAAAAAATACAGAAAAAACAGTAATATTGTGGAATTTTTATTACAATTTAAAATAATAGTTTTCTATTTGAATATATGTGACCCTGGAGCACAAAAGCAGTCTTAAGTCGCTGGGGTATATTTGTAGCAATAGCCAAAAATACATTGTATGGGTCAAAATTATAAATTTTTCTTTTATGCCAAAAATCATTAAGATATTAAGTAAAGATCATGTTCCATGAAGATATTTTGTAAATTTCTTACCGTAAATATATCAAAACTTAACTTTCATTGCTAAGAACTTGATTTGGACAACTTTAAAGGCGATTTTCTCAGTATTTAGATTTTTTTGCACCCTCAGATTCCAGATTTTCAAATAGTTGTATCTCAGCCAAATATTGGATAATACAGCTTTCATATGATGTATAAATCTCAATTTCGAAAAATTGACTGCTTTTGTGGTCCAGGGTCACATACTATAAAATGTAATTTATTCCTGTGATGAAAAGCTGACTTTTCAGCATCAGCCTTCAGTGTCACATGACCTTTCATAAATCATTCTAATATGATGATTTGCTGCTCAAGAAACATTTCTTATTATTATCAATGTTGAAAAGAGTTATGCTGCTTCTTTTGTAACATTATAAATGTTATTACTGGCACTTGATCAATTTAATGCATCCTTGCAAAATAAAATTATTTATTTCTGCATTGACATTCACAAAAACACAAATGAGAAAATAAGGTCAATGATTTATAATTTTAATGAATTTACTTTGCCATAAAATGTCTTCTCGCTTAATGCCCATCACAGCCATCATTGTTTTCTCACAGGGCTGAGGAAGAGGCCAGAGAAACTACAATTACTTGTGACCCCACAATAACGCAGCCAATCGATTCCCCCTTTAATAAACATGTCATCATTTTTATAGAGTTGTGCTATACACTGGGCTGGCACTATAATACTCAACTCCAGATGCACACAAGGCAGGGTCACTCACAGACGCCCAATCAATAAAGTGCCCCTAATGGCTCCCTCTGGCCCCCTGCGCGAGGTCCTGAGAGAGAGGTGTCTAATTGCACGCCTGAAACATTCTCCTCTCTGCTTCCTCTGCCGTTTGGTTGTATAAATAACAGAGAGAGAGTCATACATTAAAGGTTTCATTCTTTGAGCCTCATTCACAAAACGCAAGCGGAACAAATTTCTGTGAAAATCGCTCATAAATCCGTTCTTACATAAACCACCCCAATGAACTGGGTACGGCAATTTATGTACAAATGGTTTTACATACGATTTACAGTCAGAAATTCTTTCTGCTTGAGTTTCATGAATAAGGCTTTGTGCTTCTTCATATGGAAGAGCTTGAGCACATCTGCCACATTACGTTTGATGTGTTTAGAAAACTGAGACAGATGTTGCCTTCTTTAGAGGAACGCGGTCGTAAGAAGACTCCACATGGGACGCTTGGGTTACCAATAACTGAGGTACAAGACCTTAGAATTAGGGAATTGCGGTCAATATCTTAAGAAAGGTAAAAAGTTTCTTAAACAGAGACCAATGTGTTTGATTCAAGGGTAAAGTAAGTCATTCTGTGCCACTGGCACCACCAAAATAATGACTGTTTTCCAATAGGTTTCCTGAACACTTTTCTTGTTTGCTAACGGATAAAGAAACTCCATTGATGTAAACTCCATTGGCTGGGCTAGTTGGGATGCCCAAAGCAACCTTATCTTCACCTTTAAACAAATCTGTCCACTGAGAATCTTGAGAGTAATTTATAAAATAATGTGTTCCTCTAAGCCTACGCTAGTGCTGTAATAATGACAATAGTGTGTTTCAGAGTGACCTCTGACCTTCTGACAGATCTCCATGTGCTTCTTGAGACCGTGGACGGTCTTGCGAGTGACAACAGAGCAGGTGGGACAGACCACTTCCCCTCTCTCAGAGATGGTGTTCTGCCACTGGGCTTCAGCAGGGGGAACTGAGACAGAAAGATTAAGATAAAACACATTTAATTAAAATTACATTAACGTAAGTTACACCACTGTTTCAAAGTTTGGGGTCGGCAAGGTTTTTAATGTTTTTGAAACATGCTCACTAAGACTTGACTTATTCTATCAAAATAAATAAATAAATAATACAATAAAAATTGTAATATTTTGAAATATGTTTTATAGTTTAAAAGAACTGTTTTCACTTTTAATATATTTTAAAATGCAATTTATTCTTGTGGTGCAACGCTGAATTTTCAGCATCATTACTCCAGTCATCAGTGACACATGATCCAATTATTATCAATGCTGAAAACAAAAATATCTTTGTGGAAACCATGATAACCATGATTCTTTGATGAATAGAAAGTTAAAAAGAGCAGCATCTTTTGTAATTTTACAATTGCATTTACTGACCATTTTAATTAATTTTCTGAATAAAAGTATGGTGACACTCATTCTTTAAAATAAATGAATAGATAAATAAATAAATAAATAAAAACATACTGACCCCAAAACTTTCAAACGGTAGAGTACATTTCTATATTATTTCATATACATTACATTTATTTATTTTTTTGAGTTTTTAACTTTATTTCATAATAGTACTATTTACTTGACTTGTACTATTATTAGTACTATTTTGCTTTATTTGAGCTATTTTGCACTGCTTTGGCAGTACAAATGTACTGGCTGATTTTATTCATGCAAACATGCAGGCAGAGCAGAGAGAGAGACCTGAACTGATAGCAGCAGTCTCTTTTCTGGTGGGAGCTTGAACTGACTGCTTCCTCCGGGACTCCTTGGTGAACAGAGCCCCTTCCGCCCTCTTCATCCGACCTGCTTTCAACTTCTCCTCCACCTTATTCATTCCTGTACAACACATAACAAATTACATTCAGGGAAAGCAGAGACCTCACAAGTCAAATAAATAAATGTATGACTAAAAAAAAAGAACAAACAAAAGAGAAATGAGAAAATGAAACTCTCAAACTCTCTTGGTGGTCAAAGAGGCGTGTTGTGTTGTAGTCAGTCTTGTGGTGCAGTGTTTCTTGAACATGTACCATTATAACTTCAACAGGAAATGAAACACTTCTAGAATAGACCTTATAGACCCCCTATTAGCAACAACAGGGGTAATTACTATGAGTATACAGTTGATAATTGTAAACATACAGGGGCAAAAATACCACTGAAATCTCAAGGAGTGTTTATTGAAAGGAGGCCAGGACTAAATTCTGAAAGTCAAAGTCACTTCTGATATAACACTGACAACAAACCACTGCAAGGCAGTCAGTCATAAAAAGAAGGGGTCATGGCAATGATTGTAATAAAAAAAAAGTGACAAAAATTAAATGAAAGAGAAATTTAAATGATATGTGCAAAGAATGCCTCTGTAATAAATCCTGCTGTCATTTAAAAAGACAGAATTTGTTATTCTGGTAACACTTCACCATAAGGCTACATTAGTTAACATGAACTAACAATGAACGATACTTCTAAAGCAGGGGTGCCATACTCCTGGAGGGCCCGGAGCCCTGCAGAGTTTAGTTCAACCCTGCTCAAACACACATACCATGTAGTTTTCAAATACGCCTGAAGGACTTGATTAGTTGGATCAGGTGTGTTTAATTAGGGTTGAATCTAAACTCTGCAGGGCTCCGGCCCTCCAGGAATTGAGTTTGACACCCCTGCTATAAAGCGTTTATTGACCTTCATTAATGTTAATTTACATGTACTAATACATTATTAAAAACAAGTTGTATCTTTTAATATTAGTTAATGGACCTAAGCTAAAATAACAATGAACAATTGTATTTTTATTACGATTAATAAATACTGTAACAAATATATTACTCATTGTTAATTGCATTAACTGATGTTCACTAACAGAACCTTACTTGCTGTTCTTTATTCTAGGTCTATAAGAGTTACAAATATCAGATAAAATATGGGTTTAGAACCTGAAACAACAACTACATTGAAGTCCATGGAGAACTTCTTCATTTTTGAGACAGAAGATGGACTGGTTCAATACCAAAAGCCTTAAATATTGAGAAATTCAGAAGATTCTCTTCGAGGCATGTCATAAAGCATGAAGCAAGGTCTGATGTAAACATTTCGTTTGTGATTGTACAGCCCTATTGGGCCTTTTGGCGCAGCTGCGCTTCTGGGCTTAGTGGGCCCCAAGATGCAGCTCCACCTCTGGGTTTAGTGGGTCTTGTGGTGCAGCTCCAGCTCAAGGCTCAGAGGGTTGCATTTCTGTGCTCTGTGTGTCCCAGCAGTATGTCTACTATTTAGTCATTTACCAATACTGTTATTAAATATTTAAAGATTTTTCTATTTGATGTTGATTGATGTGTTTTGTTTTTAACTGCCATACAGCTTAACTGATTCAGTTTTATACATATGGATGGCACACTGTGTTTATTTTTATTGCTACAAAAATGTGCCCTAATAAATCCCCCTCAAAATTAAATCCAGAGGGCAAATATTGGCTCTTAATAAAAAATGTAGTTTACTGGCTGGAAGAACAGATGTGAGGATAGGAAGAGTGAGTTTACTAACTCACTGTGTGGATGAAAATGAAAACAGCTTCAAAAAGGGACATACTAATCCTTTTCACATAAAATGCAAAAAGTAAAGGGTTAAAATGAGTCTTTAGCAATAATAATTAACTTAATTATTACTTCAAATTAATTCAGACTTTGAGAACAACAGAAGTCATGGTAAGTCTCCACCGTTTTCTAAAAACGTGTGTTTGTGTTACCTTTCAAACCGAATGTTCCTGAAATAGACGGCTGCTCCCCGGTGAACTTCTTTGGAGTTTTCTGCTTCCTCCCTGGCTCAAATGGAGAAGAACAACAACAAGAGGTCAAACATCTCAATAACAAGGCAAAGAGCTACATTCATGACTACATGCAGTGCTAAACAACAACGCTCATGAGCTTCAGCTCTAACTTACTGATGCTCAAACTTCAGCACAACAAAGGAGAATAAGCACCTGCTGCGGTTCCTCCGGTGGAGAAACTGACACAGCTTCATGAACCGGTCATGGGAGCAGAGAGCGGATATGTTACATGTCTCCGTTTGTATGTGTATATGTGTTTGCATAGTCTTTGACTGTCAGCTTATGTCACACAAACACAGCTGCTCTAGTGCATTATTCCTGACATTTCAGACATGGACACACACACACTGAATGAAAAATGACCGTGAATTTAACGGTAAAAGACTGTGCTACAGTAAAAACCTGTTAAATGGTTAACGGTAAATTCCCCTACTATATACGGTGAAAAACTGTATTGGACATTATATGTATTGGACATTAATGTTACGGTAGTATACTGTTTTTGGAAGTGAAAAATACCGTATAATTTACAGTGAATAACCGTAAATTGACATTCCCAGAATTCCCTGCGTTACATTTCAAATTTGATGTTTTTTGTTGAAATGACTATGTTTCTTAGTTTTTTCTTATCAGTTTTGTATATTAGGGTTGTGTGTTACACCTAATGTTGTTAAATGAATGTTTATTGTATTATTTCAGTTTCATGCGTGTCACCATGATGGTGTTTAGTGTTTGTGTGAATGACGCTGTGCACCTTCTATATATGTTAGTATTTAAAAGCTGCTTGTGATGGGCTTTGGTTCATCATGTGACTTTCTCATCACCTCCTGCATTTGGTGGTTATCAGTGTATTACAAAGATACAAAACTGATTTCAGTACTTCAATAGGTTGGTATATTATATCAGTTAATTAAATTACGGTATTTAACTGTAAATTTAATTTAAAACCTAAAACGTTGCTACCGTATTTTTTTACGGTAAAATTCCAGCAACCACATCTGCCGTTTTTTTTACCGTAAATTTTACGGAATTTTTTTTACAGTGTGGCTCTGGCGTGGAACAACAAACGAAGGGATCGTGTACCTAAACAAAGGCCATAAATAGCGGACTCACAGCACGAGCCACGCCGACATCTCGACACACTGCGTCTCTGCCAGGCAGAGACAGAGACAGCAACCGCCACCAGCTACCAGAGAGACTTAATGACCAGCAGCCCTCAGACGGATCTAACACAGAGAACTTACACACTGCTGCTTAAAGAGCCAGGCCACCTTTTCCTACAAGAGCCAATGAGGGCATTCTGGGACGTCTTAATGAGAACTGTTATAGCAATTTTGAGACCGAACCCTGAAAATGTTAGTACAGAAAGTATAGAGTACTGGGCACTTCATCCTTTTGAGGTTGGAACTACTTTTCTAGATGATGGACATCTGGTTATGCATTATTAACATGACAGTTTGCAGGATCACCCAATGGCACGTTTTATTACTTAGAGTGAAATTGCATTTGTGAAAAAAATACAAATGTCTTTGTGAAAATGTGAAACATTCTATTCTTCTAACATTCAGTTCAATCAAACAGACTATTTGAGATCTGACAGATTTCTCACATTTTTCCACAAATGACTATATTTTCAGTGCAAACTACAACAACAAAATAAAAATAAATAAATAAATTGTATTTAAATGTATAATATAATTGCAAATGTTTTATTTTAAAATGACTGATTAATTATTTGAAATAAATCATTTAATAAAACATTCATTATTTATTATACATTTTTACACATACACAGTAAAGTATGTTTTTGTAAATAACTTAAAGAATGTAACTTTTTTTGCCTACATTTTAACTGGCAACAACACAAAAAATTATATAAAAAAAATGCAATTTAACTGAATTTGAGTTTATAATTTTATATTTACATGTGTTTTTTTTACATTTATTATTTAATATTTAATTTAAAATTATTAAAAAACATTATTTTACTATACTTTTTTACACATATGCAGTATACACTGTCTTTTGTTTGTAAAAAATAACCTATAGGGTGTAAGTTTTTGCCCACATTTTTGGTGGAAACAACACAAAAAATGACAAATAAAAAAAAAATGAATATAAACTTTAAATTGAATTTAAATGTAAATCATATATTTAGATGTACAGTGGGGAAAAAAAGTATTTAGTCAGCCACCAATTGTGCAAGTTCTCCCACTTAAAAAGATGAGAGAGGCCTGTAATTTTCATCATAGGTATACCTCAACTATGAGAGACAAAATGAGAAAAGAAAATCCAGAAAATGCACAATTGGTGGCTGACTAAATACTTTTTTGCCCCACTGTATAATGTATTAATTTTACATGTATTATTTAATATTACTTTAAAATGATTTATTATACATTTACATATGCACAGTATATAGAGTTACTTTTTTTTGTAAAGAACTTCAAAGAACATAACTTTTGATGAACAAAACTAATTTAAACTTTACAAAGATTTACAATAATAGTTATAAATTATATAGGAAAATTTTAAATTGTAAACACCTGCTGGAAAAGGATGGCGTACATAGACATTATAAAACATGACTGATTTTCTGTCATTTGTTTGTAATCCTGTATGAAAAAAAAACATTTCCACCATTTGTCAGTTAACTAGTTCACTTTATGTGGCTGAAAAGTAAAAAAAACATAAAATTGACAAGCAGAATTCACATTCAAATGTCACAGAAAACCAAATGTTCAAATTTGCAAGTACTTGATGTTACTGGCCACAAAGTCTCTCACACCGGCCCCTGGACAGCGGGCCAAACTTATTGTACTGTAGTGATACCATGGTACTGAATGATTAGCATATTCATGCATTACGGTATTACATATGGTACTTCACAGAATATCATGGTATTACCATGGACAGGGGTTTCAGAGCTGACATGCGCAGCATTAATCTCAGTGTCTAGCATTCTTACTGTGCTTCATTCTCTCAGGGTCCTCCTCAGGGAAGGGTGGGGGTAGACTGCCCCCCTCGCTCTCACTGTCCCCAGTGTCTACGGACGTCCCCTGCTGCTGTTTCCTGTCCGGCCTCAGGGGGGCGCACTCCCCATTCTGAGAGGGCTGAGACACCTCCTGGGTCTTCTTCACCTTGACAATTAAGGGTGATGGAGGGCTGTTCTCTGTGGGCCTGAGAGGGAGCACAGGGAACACAGGCTATTCAAGTCAATCCACAGAGGACTGGTGCTATAGTAACACAAGAGGACTTCATCTGGAATCTAATGATGGCAGTGTGGAAAACAAGTCATGTCCTGAAGCGATTTTTGTTGTGTGTGACTAAAGTCAGAAACTGCAGCAGAAATTCATCATTCAGGAAAAGGATAACTGAGCTTTCACACCTTTTTTTGGCATTTCCCTTCACAGGGCTTTTCTGTTGTTTGGGTTCGGACTTGGGATTAGATTTGGTGACCCCGGACTTGGTCTCCATGGTGACCCTTTCTGGGTGGTTCCACAGCTTGTGCTTCTGAAGACGTACCTTGGTGGCAAACACAGCCTCACAGCACGGGCATCTGTGACTCAGCTTCTCTGCTATAGTCGCCTGAACGCCACACAAACAGACACACACAAAGCCAGGTCAGGTTCAAAGGTCTCAGATCCAAGCGAAAATTATATTATATTATATTACGGCTCAAAAGTGAAAGGACATTTATAATGTTCTTTTGTACTTTCTATTTATCTTTAAAAAATGTATCATAGTTTCCACAAAAATATCAAGCAGCACAACTGTTTTCAACATTGATAATAATAAGAAATGTTTCTTCAGTAGTAATTGGAATGATAATATTAGAATAATATTATACTGATTTCTGAAGGATCATGTGACACTGAAGACTGGAGTAATGATGCTGAAAATTCAGCTTTACAGCTTTACAAAACATATTCAAATAGAAAACAGTTATTTTAAATTGTAATAATAATTTCACAATATTACTGTTTTTACTGTATTTTTACCAAATAAATGCAGCCTTTGTGAACAAGAGACATTCCTTCAAAAAAAATCTTACTGACTGCAAACTTTTGAATGGTAGTTATTATTTATTTATTATAAACAATATATTTATCATTTAAAATATATATATTTAATATATTTATTATATATGAATATATTTGTAAAAAGGATCATGTAGGATAGAGTTTTTAATGTGTTGTGCTTAGCACAGAAGTTGTCTATAAATTAATTCTCTGTAACAGTCACCAAAAACCACTTAACAAATTTGCTGATGTCAAGAAATGTAAAATAAATTAACTGTTAGACCTCAATTTGTCTGGCAGACATGATCCTAAACCAAGCTTATTTTTAGTTAAGACTCATATAACCCACTGACTACCTGATTTTAAATTAACATAGTGTTGTACATCCCTATTTAAAAAAGAGTGTTGGTTGCATTCAAGATTTTGTATTGTAAGACTGTGGAGTCTGGATTTTAGTTTTTACCCCTTGGCATCGCTGATAGTGATATTTAAGTCCGTAAATACTGGGGAATTCCAACCAGCAGCCTGAGCATGGACATTTCACCCTGGAACGACTCTTAAACTCCTCTTTCCACTGAACCATCATATGGGCCTAGGGCAAGGAAACACACACACACACACACACACACACACACACACACAAGAGCCATTAGAAACTATTAGCATTCAATTCACTTATACACAGGCCTCTGTGAGATGTTCTTTCTCCGAATACAACAGTTGGAAGAAGTTTGGAAAGTCCCTTTACTCCTTTCACAATTGGCATAAAAAATCACCCAAAATCCCAATCTGGCGTAGCTTCATTACTTCATCACTAGCCAAAATGGATATTTATTGCTTTACTCACGGGAATAATGCGCAGCTCCTGCACCTCCACGCGAGGGCGTCCTTTCTTCTTACCCTCTGATTTCTCATTATAGGAGGAACCTGATGAACATGAACATTCCCAACCCATGTTAATACTGTTAATAAGTAATAATGTGATGTATTCCATGACATATTGTGCACTTTTATTGTGATAGATAAATTGTAGTAAAGCAAAAAATTAAAAAAAGTAATGTGTGATTTTATCCATACCCATACCTTTTTCCCTCACATTTATCATTATTATTTTGCTGTCACATTTATCATTATTTTTGCTATCATTATTATTATTTGCTGTTGACTTTATTACATTAACATTGCCCATCATTAAATTACTTTTGGCAAGATTTTTGAAATACTGCATTATCTACAACAGTCATCTAATACAATTCCTATATACTGTATAGTGGCTCCAAAAAATATTTGGACACTTAAAATGTATGAATGTCTTGGCAGTTCATAACAAAAAGGTAAAAGCAAGTGACATTTATTTGAAAGAAATGTAGCACAGGCACTTTTAAAGCAGGATGTTTCACAAAAATAAGTGTTTGGACACTTTGTGGTTGTCAAACATCACATGTCCATAGTTAATATATGATTACTCAGCTAGGAAACCTGTTTTTTGAGTTGTGACTTTAGTGTCCAAAAGTGTCCAAATACCACAGGGTATAATAGAGAGAATTTTTTTTTAACATTTTTAAAATTATAAACTTGTTGTTATTTGGAATAACATGCACTGACGAATAAGTGAAACAGAAAGTAAATAGGGTCCATTTTGATTTCATGGTGGAAACTCCCCTTAACACCTCACATCACTGCGGCTCTCCATATGTTTCAGATGTTCCCGCGGGGACTTTAGTGGGGCTGAACGAACATTTAGAGACACAGGCAATTGCAGATGCATTCAAATTCAAATTCTGAGTAGTGGTGCAGTGGCATTGCTTATTTCATGCAAGTCCCAGGAGAATGAAGGATGATAGCATGCAATGGTTTTCTGGTTAGCGGAGGTCAGGGAAGGTTGCTGCAAATCTATACGAACGCTGGCAAGGTCAAAACATTGAGCAAACGGCAGATAATTACACACTAATACTCCACAGAGGCATGCTGGATTATGGCTGCTAAGCAACTGCATAATAAGGACACTTACAAAGTGGCTTCAGACAAATTGTTTGCAGTGTGTGTGTGTGTGTGTGTGTGTGTGTGTGTAAATGAGAGTGATAAAGGCCTTTCACAGACTAGAGTAAATGAACCATTAATCAGCATGTCTTTGACACAGCACTAGGAGGACACACTCATTGAGTTTATAGAATCAAGAATAGGTCACCTAAAAATGAACATTCTCTCATTTCACATTACTCTTTTCTGTACAATGACAGACTATGTTAGTCAATCTCCACAAAAACACCATCAAAGCTCCAATAAAGTAGTCCATATGAGTCAAGACTCCATATTCCATGTGTTCTGAAGTCAAACAATAGGCTTTGTGTGAGGAATATACTGAAATTTGATAATCATCTTAAATCATTTATACATGTATATACGCTCTTGGGAACCTTAAGTGCAGCAGAATTTTTTTTGTAACCTTGGCCAGATCTGTGCCTTGCCACAATTCTGTCTCTGAGCTCTTCAGGCAGTTTCTTTGACCTCATGATTCTCATTTGCTCTGACATGCACTGTGAGCTGTAAGGTCTTGTATAGACAGGTGTGTGGCTTTCCTAATCAAGTCAATCAGTATAATCAAACACAGCTGGATTCAAATGAAGGGGTAGAACCATCTCAAGGCTGATCAGAAGAAATGGACAGCCCCTGAGTTAAATATATGAGTGTCACAGCAGAGGGTCTGAATACTTAGGACCATGTGATATTTCAGTTTTTCTTTTTTAATAAATCTGCAAAAATGTCAACAATTCTGTGTTTTTCTGTCAATATGGGGTGCTGTGTGTACATTAATGAGGAAAAAAAATTAACTTAAATGATTTTAGCAAATGGCTGCAATATAACAAAGAGTGAAAAATTTAAAGGGGTCTGAATACTTTCCGTACCCACTGTATATATATATATATATATATATATAGCCAATTTAATTGAATTAGCTACACCCCACAAGATGTTGCATTGGAATTTAAATTGGAATGACAGGGAGACAAATGTACTTAATTGCAACTAAAAAAAAATTCAACAAAGTCATACCAACACACATACCAAAACCTATCATTAATTTTGACTAATAATAAATATTTATCCGTTGATGGGTAGAACATATATTATTCATGAGACATTTCTCCAAACTAAGTTCAAAACTGTCAAAACAAATTTAAAATAAGTGTAAACAATGTGGTTTACTGTACATTATACCATATCTTTTTATACACTAGGCGTATCAGGGTGTGACGTGACTATTTACAAATTGTCACATTACTGTAATGAAGTAGATTTTATTTTTGTTTTACATTTCAGCGTTTGTCTGAAAATGAAATCAAGATGCACCGTGAATGGCTGCCTCGGTGTGGAGTTCTCCCATTCTTTGGCTGTTTTTGTATGTTTGTTGTGTGCTTAGTCCTTTTTTACCATCAGTTTTACCAGAAACGAACTACTGGACATAAGCAACGGTACCCGGATTATCTTTTAATCAATCTTGGGGATTTTAATAAAGCAAATCTCTCCTGTGAACTGCCAAAATACAGACAGCACGTTACATGTCCCACCAGAGACAGTAAAATACTGGACTACTGTTACAACACAATAAAAGATGTGTTGTAAAGGACCCTTGTGAGAGTAACTAATGATCTGTTAATGGCTGCTGATTGCTGGTCCTTATCTATTCTTGTTCTGCTTGATTTGAGTGCAGCTTTTGACACCATCTCACACAATATTTTGTTGAACTGTTTATCTGCTATTGGTATCTGTGGTATTCCTCTCGCCTGGTTCACTTCATACTTTTCCAAATGCACACAGTTTGTACAACTAAAATCTTTTCAATCCCAACCTTTTTCTGTTAGCTGTGGTGTCCCCCAAGGTTCTGTCCTTGGTCCTCTATTGTTCCTAATTTATATTCTCCCACTTGGTAATATCTTTTCTAAATTTGGTATTAAATTCCACTGTAATGCTGATGATGCACAACTTTATGTATCTACAAAGCCTCACTCCATTCTTCCACTTGTCTGTCTTACGGTCTTCATGAAATAAAAGTTTGGTTCTCTGCCAATTTTCTTAAACTTAATGGCAGTAAGACTAAAATACTCCTTATAGGCAGTAACTCTATTCTTTCTAGTTCCAGCAGTTTTTCATTATCCATTGACAGTTCCTCCATTTTTCCTTCCCGCCAGGTTATGAACTTGGGGGTCATCCTCGATAGCACTCTTTCATTTGAAGCCCACATCAATAGTGGTCTTGTTACTTTCATCTTTGTAATATTGCTCACCTCCGTCCATCTCTCACTTCGCACAATACTGCCATTCTTGTTCACGCGCTTGTCACCTCTGACTACTATAACTCTCTTTTATTTGGTTTACCACACAAGCTTCTCCATGCACTCCAGCTGATTCAGAATTCTGCTGCTCGTATCATAACCTGGACTCCATCTATACAACACATTACCCCATCTCTTCAACAGCTTCATTGGCTTCCCATCAAATTCTGCACTGAATTTAAAATTCTTCTCCTCACTTATAAAACTTTTCATAACCTCGCTCCACCTTATCTCTCAGATCTCATACAGCCTTATACCCATTCTCAAACTCTTCGTTCCTCTTCACTGGGTCTCCTTCATGCCAGAGTATGGGAGCGGAGTGAGGAGTGGAGTGGTGTGATTTTTGACTGAGCAAGGAGTGGATTTTTTGAAAGTTGGAGCATCGTGGTTTTCACTCGCTCTGAGAGCATTCCACTACCGCTCCATCACGAGCACAATTAATGCCAACAGCCCATAATATAACTGCATTTTATCAAGAATTCACGCATTAAACAACATTAGCTAGCTTGTCAGATACGTGGATCACTCGAATTAGAAAGAAGTTGAAGGTTATAATTACGATGATGGACGAGTGCAGGAGGTTATATCTCAAGCATGTTTGTTTGTTGCATGTGGATACTCAATATTAATTGGGTGAATTCCAGTTTTAAACAGTTTATTGTACTGGTAGTTAATCTCCTTTCTAAACTAATGTGCTGCTACATTGTTGCACACGTGTACAACACACAAGCTCACACAACGTATAGATCGCGCGCACATAGAAACATTCAGGAGTGTAGAAAATTATTGTCAACACTGTACTGTGACTTATCAGCTTAAAAATGGAAAAGTTACAACATATTCTTTCTGTTTCTGTAGTAACTACAACCCTCAGGTTCGCCATAGTAGAGAGACGCTTCACAGACAAGCGAGTTAAAGTCATTTAATATAGACGTGGGCTAATTGTAGTGTCCCAGTAAACCATGTTAAAACTATTTTTCTAGTATACTGTATTCATTTTTTGTTTAATATAAGTTCTGAACAGAACTTTGTGATATTTCAAAACATGCTGAAATACTTTAGCCGCAAATTTCTTCATGGAGCGAAGGCGGAGTGGCGTTTCTGACAAGTGGAGAGAGGAGCAGAAAATGCTGAACCCGAAGCGGAGCTGGAGCGGAGTGATTATTGAATGCTTGGAGCACGGAGGGGAAATTGTTGCCGCTCCACTCTGCTCACATACTCTGCTTCATACACCCCTGGGCTCGTTTAACCACCATGGATCATAGAGCCTTTAGACGTGCTGCCCCTCACCTTTGGAATTCTCTCCCAGCTAACCTCTGTAATTCAGACTCGCTATCTCAATTCAAAGTTAAACTCAAACTCTACTTTAAGCATCACATACACTCTGTATTTGTGCTAAATAATCTCTCTCTGGGTATGGAGGGTAGACTTCCTTCACTGGCACACTTTTCTCGTTCACAATTAACCAAGTCCTCCATCACAGCAGCTTTGCCAGCCCTGCGACTCTCCACAGAACTGTGTGGGAGGGGGACAGAACGCTGGTCTGAGACCAGACGATGTGTTAATTACATGTCACGAGTCCTGCTATCAGCCCTTTTTCACATCTGAGTTGCAGCAGCGGCTGGTTTTGTGTTTTTCTCTTCTCCCCACCGATGACCCCGTTTACCAGAACGGCTAGAGAGGGGCTGTGGATGCTGACCGAGGCCAGACCCTTTTGTGCGTTAAGAACTAAATGAAATAAAAAATGATCTACTGTTAATAAATGTCCCTGATCTTGCATTAAACTGATCAAATGTAACAGTAAAGACATTTATAGCATTACAGTTCTTTTAAAACATTCTAAGAATCTTGAAAATAAATGCATCAAGGTTTCCACAGAAAAATATTAAGCAGCACAACCATTTTCAACATAAGAAATGTTTCTTGAGCAGTAAATCAGCATATTAGAATGCTTTCTGAAGGATCATGTGACACTGAAGACTGGTGTAATGATGCTGAAAATTCAGCTTTACAGCACAGTAATAAATTACATTTTAAAATATACTCAAATAGAAAACAGCTATTTTAAATTGTAATAATATTTTACAATATTACTGTTTTTACTGTATTTTTTATCAAATAAACGGCTGTTTTTGTGTCTTTCTCTTCTCCCCACCGATGACCCCGTTTACCAGAACGGCTAGAGAGGGGCTGTGGATGCTGACCGAAGCCAGACCCTTTTGTGCGTTAAGAACTAAATGAAATAAAAAATGATCTACTGTTAATAAATGTCCCTGATCTTGCATTAAACTGATCAAATGTAACAGTAAAGACATTTATAGCATTACAAAAGATTTATATTTATTCAATACAGTTCTTTTAAAACATTCTAAGAATCTTGAAAATAAATGCATCAAGGTTTCCACAGAAAAATATTAAGCAGCACAACCATTTTCAACATAAGAAATGTTTCTTGAGCAGTAAATCAGCATATTAGAATGCTTTCTGAAGGATCATGTGACACTGAAGACTGGTGTAATGATGCTGAAAATTCAGCTTTACAGCACAGTAATAAATTACATTTTAAAATATACTCAAATAGAAAACAGCTATTTTAAATTGTAATAATATTTTACAATATTACTGTTTTTACTGTATTTTTTATCAAATAAATGCAGCTTTGGTGAGCAGAAAAATAGTTATTTCTAAAACATCTTACGGACCATAAACTCTATATAATATTTAATTTTTAAATTTCATGCCAATACTATATAATAGCTTATTAAAAAGCAAGGAAACACTTTATTTTACGGTGTTTTTGTTACATAGAAATAACAATAAATATAACAATAAATTATGCATAATTGCATGCAACTAACCCAAAACCAAACCCTCATTCTAACCCTAACCATATAATAAGTACATGTAATTAATTAACATTACTCAGTATTTAAATGTATAATTAAACTATAATAAGGAAACCATAAAATAAAGGGTTACACTTTATTTTAAAGTGTCCTTGTTACAGTGTAGTTATACATTTAAGTACTTAGTAATATTAATTAACTACATGTACTTACTATATGGTTAGGGTTAGAATTTGGGTTTGGCTTAGGGTTACTTGCATATAATTATGCATAATTAATTGATATTATAATAGTAAACACATGTAACGTGTAACAATGACACCTTAAAATAAAGTGTT
The DNA here is from genome assembly GCF_001515645.1 of Sinocyclocheilus grahami. Taxonomy (NCBI): domain Eukaryota; kingdom Metazoa; phylum Chordata; class Actinopteri; order Cypriniformes; family Cyprinidae; genus Sinocyclocheilus; species Sinocyclocheilus grahami. The sequence goes on from NW_015506694.1 coordinate 86,923, forward strand.
ACCAAATAAAGTGTAACAAAAAGCACTAATACCCTTAATGAGTTAAACTGGGTAATAATATTAAAGTGTTAAACTGTTTGGTAAATTCATCGCCTCTTTCTTCGGTTCACATTGGATTCTCAAAAGCTTGAAACTGTTTTAAAGAGATGAGGTAAACTGGATTCATGCTATTATTTGACCCAGAAAGCTCATGTTTGTAGAGGGATCTTGTCTTCATCATTACAAATGTTCCTGGGGCTTCTTTGTGGAGGTATTCCTGTTCGTTTTCTGGTTTTAGTCCTATTGTATAAGGGATTAAACATAATCTTTGATCTCAGCCGAAAGAGGGCCGGAAAAGTCAATAACAAAATTATATGCTGTTTAAAAGAATGTTTGGGAAGCTTAAAGAAAGAGCCACACTTGGGCTAAAGGCTATTGTAGGTGGATTTGAAGGCACACTGTTTATGATAACGAGAATTAGAGAGATCTGTTCAGGCTGAATTAGGCTAAAGCACACATATGAAAGTTGCCTTCTAAATAAGCACTGTATTAAGTGTGTGTAGATGTGTACGTGTGTGTGTGTGTGTGTGTGTGTGTGTGTGTGTGTGTGTGTGTGTGTGAACACTACAGTACTTAAGAGATAAGGAGTACAATCACAGACACATCGGAATGACATGGGTGTTTTAGTTGAGCAGATTTTGTCTGTCATTATTCTGCCTCTTCTGCTGACGAGGAAATTAGGTGTGAATTTTAATTTCTGTCTGCAAATATACAAGTCCTTTAGATAAAGAGCATAATTAAAAAACATGTTTGTGTTGCTATGGGAATGAGAGCCACTTGTCTTAGTATCTGTCAGGCCACTTCCAGTGTGGATGTAACACACACATTACCTGCAAAGACATGCGCATTTAAAAGCAAACTTTTTATTACTTTTTATTTACTAAGGCAAGCGCAAAATCCATAATTTTAGGTGTTAAAGTTCCTCCTGCACCGTTTGTGCTATGGACATGATATGATATTTCAATCTGTGTGGCTTGTTGAAAAGAAAGATGTGCTATTACTTTTCTTAGTGATCATACTTACAAATTTCACCCGGTGGATGATGATGAAAAAACGATGAAAAAAGTTCTTAGACTTGCATTGAAGAAGGGACTTGAGCTATATCTAGAGACCAGAATAGAGCACCGCAGTAATGACGTATTTTTGTAGGGCAACCCAAAAGTTAGCATTACCCCGATTCCCTTGAGAAAAAGCCAAAAGGATTTTTCCACTGGCTTTTTGATTACAGCAGAAAATAAGTTCTGTGACCAACAAAAGTTTATGATTCTCACGATTTATTCATCATGGTAATTTTCACAAATGAACACAACTTTTATGAATTTTAAAGACTAGATACAATTGCAAGAAGTAAAAACCTAAAAGTATGCTATAAATGAACAATACCACAGTCGCACAACTTCAACATCACCATCACTAAACTTTAGACAACTCATTTAGTCTTTATTTATAATCTAAAACTTGGAAATTTTGAGTTAGAATAGTTTGCAAGAGCGCAATTATAAACACAATAAGGCTATGAAAGTGGACTAGTGAGTAGATGGGTTTATCTGTTTGGTGTGATGAACCTCTATAGGTCTATTAAGCCACTTATTCAAGAAATGTAAAAGCTTTTAAAAACTATACTATTTTAAACATACTTACTTAAAGTGGTCATATGTGTCACAAATCCGGTCTACGAACTTTCGTTCATTCACCACCAGAGGTCACCCGCTCACTACATGGACTCTTACACTACACAGACTGTTACACTATACCCTGGACTACATTTCCCATCATCCATGGCACTGCTTGCACAAAGCTGTAACCAATCACACGCTCACCTAAAAGCTATTACACACACTATATAACACCCACCCAGATCCTGCTCAAGTTGCTGAGTATTGTCTAGTGTTTTTCACTCACCAAGTGTGAGCTACTTTACCAAGCCATTCCGTGTTCATTTCCTGTTTGGTCTCTAGTATTGTTTTGCGTTTTCCACTCTCCTAGTGTTAGCTGCTATACGGAGCCAGTTTATTGTCTTAGTTTCGTCTTTTTCATAGTTCCTAGTTTAGTTTAGTCTAGTCTTGCCTTGCCTGTTTTTCCTGTGTATATGTCTCTGCCTTTGTTTTTGGATTGCCCTGTCGTCTTGCCGTTTGGACTCTGTTTGCCCCTGCCTGGACCATTATCGTGTACCTGGATTATCTCTCTCTGTCTAGCCCTCTGGATGTCGTTTGCTGATCGGAGACCCTCGTCTGCTCTTGGATTATTCTTGTGTCTTGCCCGTACCATAGCTGTTTGCCATTGTTTGACTCTGCCTGTGTTCTGACCATGTTTATAAATAAAAGCTTGCACGTGGATCCTCACGCCTCATCGGCGCCGTTACAGAATACTCGGCCACACAAGGATCCAGCAGCTTTTCAGAGGAACATTGGCCAGGTATGGAGACAGCACTTACATTATTAGCTCTTAAACAAGGCCCGCGTTCACTGGAGAACTATATTCAAGAGTATCTAGCCATTGCCTATTACTCTGATTTACCGGACTGTTTGTTGATAGAGTTTTTTGTGATGGCATTAATCAACCGCTGAGGTCCAAGCTTAGACGCGGGGGTCCGCGTTCATCACTCTGTCACTTTATGGACTATGCTTTGTTGACTGTTGGTTCAACGTTCACTGTGGGTGTCACGGAGGAACGTGACCTTGCACTTACTCGTGTAATGGCGGCCACACTAGAGCACACTCACAAAATGGAGGACACAACAGCACCCCGTTATGTCACAGCTACAATCCTGAATCAAGTGAAGTCACAGTTGATCGTCATGAGTCAATTCAAGTCACAGTTGATGGTCATGAGCCAAGTCAAGTCACCGCTGATCATCCAGAGTCTTGTCACATCACAGCTGACCTTCCAGAGTCCTGTCACATCCCAACTGAACATCCAGAGTCATGTCACATCACAGCTGACCTTCCAGAGTCCCGTCACATCACAGCTGACCTTCCAGAGTCTTGTCACATCACAACTGAACATCCAGTCATGTCACGTCCTGTCTGTTGCACCCAGATCGTCAAGGTCAGTCCTTCAATATCCCAGTCGGGTATCCAGTGTGAGGGCTACACCATTGGTGTCTGCATGCGCAGCTGGTATCCCCAAACCCACTCATTCTAACCCTTCTGTTCCTGAACTAATTCCCCTGTCTGAAGCGTTTCCCATGATGGGGATCGCTTTACGTTGCGTTTGGGCTGCATACACCACCACAGACCTGCCAGAGGTGGCGACATCCACTGTGATGTCTCCAGAGGTGGCGGCTGATGCTGCAGAACCTGCTGGGGTAGTGACGCTCGCGGCTGTGTTCTCCGAGGCGATGGCACTCGCTGCAGCTTCTCCAGAGGTGGCGGCACATGCTGCAGAACCTCCCGAAGCGGCGGTGCTCGCTTCAGCTCCTTGTACAGTGGTGGCGCCCAGCAATGCACTTTCAGCCTGTCATGTAGCGGTCAAAGGAACCATTGATGAACGCTGTACCTGTCCAGCTAAGGAGGATGTTAATGAACTCTTTGCCTGTCCTGTCACGGCTATGGAGGCCGTCTGCGAATCCTCGTCCTGTTCCGTTCTGGCCAAGGAGGCCATCTGTGAATGCTCTGCCTGTCCTGTCACGGCTATGGAGGCCGTCTACGAATCCTTGTCCTGTTCCGTTCTAGCCAAGGAGGCCGTCTGTGAACTCTCTGCCCGTCCTCTCACGGCTATGGAGGTCATTTGTGAACTCTCTGCCTGTCTTGTCATGGCTATGAAGGCAGTCTGTGAACTCTCTGCCTGTCCTGTCATGGCTATGGAGGCTGTCTGTGAACTCTCTGCCTGTCCTGTCAAGGCTAAGGAGGCCGTCTGTGAAATCTCTGCCTGTCCTGTCAAGGCTATGGAGGCCATCTATGAACTCTCTGCCAGTCCTGTCAAGGCTACGGAGGCCATTTATGAACATTTGTCCTACTCTGAACTGGCTGAGGAGGCCATCTCTGAACCCTCGCCTTGTTCTGAACCAGCCATGGTGGCTGATTGTGAATTGTCTCTCCGTCGCATCTCAACTAATTTCTCTGATTTTGAACTGTCTGTCTTGCCAGGTTCTGTCACTGAAATGTCTGTCTGTCCATTCTCAACTAATGAACCTGAGGGTGAATTATCGGCCTGTCCAGTTTTAGTCAAAGAGCATGTGGCGGCACATGCTGCAGAACCTCCCGAAGCGGCGGTGCTCGCTTCAGCTCCTTGTACAGTGGTGGCGCTCAGCAATGCACTTTCAGCCTTTCATGTCGTGGTCAAGGGAACCGTTGATGAACGCTGTACCTGTCCAGCTAAGGAGGATGTTAATGAACTCTTTGCCTGTCCTGTCACGGCTATGGAGGCCGTCTGCGAATCCTCGTCCTGTTCCGTTCTGGCCAAGGAGGCCATCTGTGAATGCTCTGCCTGTCCTGTCACGGCTATGGAGGCCGTCTACGAATCCTTGTCCTGTTCCGTTCTAGCCAAGGAGGCCGTCTGTGAACTCTCTGCCCGTCCTCTCACGGCTATGGAGGTCATTTGTGAACTCTCTGCCTGTCTTGTCATGGCTATGAAGGCAGTCTGTGAACTCTCTGCCTGTCCTGTCATGGCTATGGAGGCTGTCTGTGAACTCTCTGCCTGTCCTGTCAAGGCTAAGGAGGCCGTCTGTGAAATCTCTGCCTGTCCTGTCAAGGCTATGGAGGCCATCTATGAACTCTCTGCCAGTCCTGTCAAGGCTACGGAGGCCATTTATGAACATTTGTCCTACTCTGAACTGGCTGAGGAGGCCATCTCTGAACCCTCGCCTTGTTCTGAACCAGCCATGGTGGCTGATTGTGAATTGTCTCTCCGTCGCATCTCAACTAATTTCTCTGATTTTGAACTGTCTGTCTTGCCAGGTTCTGTCACTGAAATGTCTGTCTGTCCATTCTCAACTAATGAACCTGAGGGTGAATTATCGGCCTGTCCAGTTTTAGTCAAAGAGCATGATTTTGAACTGTCTTCCTGTCCCATTCCAGTCAATGAATCAGATGTTGAACTGTCTGCTAGTCCAGTTTCAGTCAATGAGCTTGATTATGAATTGTCTGCCTGCTCAGTTGTCACCAGGGAAACTGTCAATGAACTTCTCTCTGTTTTCTGTGTCTCAGTTACCTAGGCTCCAATCTCTGCTCTGGGTTCCTGATCAGCCTGTTCCGTCGAGGTGCTCTTCTGTTCCGCCCTGGTGGGCTCCTGCTCTCTATGCTCCGCCGTGGAGGTCTTCTGTCCTGTCTGCTCCGCACTGGTGGGCTCCTGCTCCGTCTGCTCCACCGTGGAGGTCTTCTGCCCTGTCTGCTCCACACTGGTGGGCTCCTGCTCTGCCATGGTGGCCTTCTGTCCGGCTCTGGTGGTCTTCTGCTCCGCCGTGGGGATCCTCGGACCCGTATGCTCTGCCGTGGTGGTCTTCTGCTCTGTCGTGGGGGTCTATAGCCAGTTCATTGTCTTTTTCATAGTTCCTAGTTTAGTTTAGTTGAGTCTAGTCTTGCCTTGCCTGTTTTTCCCATGTATATGTCTCTGCCTTTGTTTTTGGATTGCCCTGTTGTCTTGTCGTTTGGACTCTGTTTGCCCCTGCCTGGACCATTATCGTGTACCTGGATTATCTCTCTCTGTCTAGCCCTCTGGATGTCGTTTTCTGTTCGGAGACCCTCGTCTGCTCTTGGATTATTCTTGTGTCTTGCCCGTACCATACCTGTTTGCCATTGTTTGACCCTGCCTGTGTTCTGACCATGTTTATAAATAAAAGCTTGCACGTGGATCTTCACGACTCACGTCTCATTGCTCCTGTTACAATATGATGCTATTTTAAAGATCATTATTTTGTGTATTTGGTGTAACAGAATATGTTGACATGCTTTAATGTTCAAAAAACACATTATTTTCAAATACTGTACATTATTGTAGGTCCTCTATGCCCCGCCTCTCTCAAACACGTCATTTTCAACAAAGCCCCCTCCTTTGTCAAGTGCAGTCTGCTCTGATTGGCCAGCTGACCCAGTGCATTGTGATTGGCCGAACACCACAAGCACACGTCGGAAATGTAACGCCCCTTACCATAATCGCAAGCTTCAGCTTTCAAAGCAAATATCAAGACAGTTAATAATGTTGTTAGTTTTACCATCAGTTCAAGCCCGAAAGGGCAACAGAGTCGCGTGACAGACACAGTGATGATGCAGTACACAAGCCGCGGTTAAGACAGCTGACGTGCTATGATTTCTGACAGGCAGTTCACTCTGCTGTGATGTGACCCTGTTCCCCTCACACACACACAACGCGTTACTCTGCGCTGCGCAAAACTCTGCATTTGAACAGACAATAGCAAATACTTAAACTAATTACAAAACATACTTACAGTCGCTGATTCAGAAGCTCCAGATTGTCATAGCAAAGTCGTAATTTACCCTTTTTTTATTTTTAGAAATAGCCTTTGTGCACAGCCAGCCTTGTACTCTTCTAGGTTCAAAAAACTGTCATCCATAAAATGCCTTGCACAAATTCGAACATCTGGGTTGTGCTGTTCTGTTGTAAATAAATCTTAACCAATGATTCCTAATTGCATCTACTTCCGGAAGGCCAAATAAAGTGCTTTTGCTTTCGCACTGTCTGCCTGCTCAGTTGTCACCAGGGAAACTGTCAATGAACTTCTCTCTGTTTTCTGTGTCTCAGTTACCTAGGCTCCAATCTCTGCTCTGGGTTCCTGATCAGCCTGTTCCGTCGAGGTGCTCTTCTGTTCCGCCCTGGTGGGCTCCTGCTCTCTATGCTCCGCCGTGGAGGTCTTCTGTCCTGTCTGCTCTGCACTGGAGGGCTCCTGCTTCGTCTGCTCCACCGTGGAGGTCTTCTGCCCTGTCTGCTCCACACTGGTGGGCTCCTGCTCTGCCATGGTGGCCTTCTGTCCGGCTCTGGTGGTCTTCTGCTCCGCCGTGGGGATCCTCGGACCCGTATGCTCTGCCGTGGTGGTCTTCTGCTCTGTCGTGGGGGTCTATAGCCAGTTCATTGTCTTTTTCATAGTTCCTAGTTTAGTTTCGTTGAGTCTAGTCTTGCCTTGCCTGTTTTTCCCATGTATATGTCTCTGCCTTTGTTTTTGGATTGCCCTGTTGTCTTGTCGTTTGGACTCTGTTTGCCCCTGCCTGGACCATTATCGTGTACCTGGATTATCTCTCTCTGTCTAGCCCTCTGGATGTCGTTTTCTGTTCGGAGACCCTCGTCTGCTCTTGGATTATTCTTGTGTCTTGCCCGTACCATACCTGTTTGCCATTGTTTGACCCTGCCTGTGTTCTGACCATGTTTATAAATAAAAGCTTGCACGTGGATCTTCACGACTCACGTCTCATTGCTCCTGTTACAATATGATGCTATTTTAAAGATCATTATTTTGTGTATTTGGTGTAACAGAATATCTTTCTTTGCGTGCACATTTGGGCGGCATTATGCTAATATTTCTACATATTGACGTAGACATGTGGGGTGTGTTAGAACGAGCCGTTTTAGGTAGGCGTGGCTGACTCTTAACTTTTATAAAGAATATCTCTTTGGATTTGAGACTTTAGTCTTTGCAACTTTACAGATCTTCTTTATGCACCAAGAGCTTGTAACACTTCAAAGAGAAAAGAAAGCTTGAAATCGCATCATATGACCCCTTTAAAAACGTACTATTAATGATGTATTTTGTGTCTAGAATAAAAGATAAAAATATATTGAGCTTCTTTTAACCACTGACTGTCACGCTGCTGCTAGGAAGACGATGAAGACAATGATAATAATAATAATATCCATTAATGGAAATCCGGAAGATGAAGAAGACAATAGCACACAGGGTAACATAAGTTCAACAAACATACAATAATAACCCACTAGCAAGAACTGAAAGGAAGCAACTTAAATACACATACATAGACAAGGATAATTAACTAACACAGGTTATCAGATTGAACTAATCAGACTTGAGGGAAAACTAGGTCAAGGGAAACATGAGGAAAGAAAACAAACTAAAAGTTCAAGATCGTGACACTGACCTTATATCAGGCATTCACCAAAAATGTATTTACTTTGGGACACTGGAAGCAGAAGTGCAAAAAAGCTAAATTGTTTCAGAGTTTTAGGACTACAGCACCACATATCAAAGACTTTCAGGTGGGATCTTCTGAATCCAGCCAGCAAGTAGAAGAACCCAGCAACCACCTAGTGGTGCCTATCAATACCATAGATATGTACACATCAATAGCATAGATATGTATACATAGACGTTACATTCGACCGCTCCAGACACGTCAACGTGTCCGCCATCTTGGAACATGCCTGTCCTTAGCCAGGGTCTGCCCTCGAAGGCCGCGTCCCAACCAATTAGGGAGGCGTCTGTCGTAATCATTTGGCGATGGCAAACAGTGTCCATCTTGACCCCCTGCTGAAGAAAGAGAGGATCCCGCCATGTCAAGAGGGCACAAGAGCAACTGTGCAACACTCTTAGTAGGCGGAGGGTAGTGTTGGGCCAATAGACGATGCCATCGTCCATCACCAGTGGCTGACAGACATCACAATGTTGAGCTTTAATTAATCTTAATTAATCACAATGCAATGCATGCTTTCAATTTTCTGATTAGGTAATGACATATTATTAACATAACAGTTTCGGCCTTTGTTTTGGCCGCGGAAGCATGGTAGCAGACTTTGTTTAGAACGCACTTCATTCCATGAAACGCTTACTCTTTCTTCTCATTTATTCAGGTAAATAATTGACCAACAAAAAACATATTAAAATTAAGATACAAATTATACCAAACGAAACTCGTTCGAAAAAAGGGATTCTACAAACAAAAACGTACGAAGTGGTCAAAAAATTATGTCTGACCCACTTCCTTTCTTCCGGCGTTCTGCCGTCCAACTCACCACGCCCTTATGACGTTTACAATTTTCTTAGAAATCATCTGATGGAAACTTGGTAGACATCGCCCAACCTTAGCAGAGGGCCGGCCATGAGGGACAAACTCCTTTGAACTTCATCCACCGCAGAAATGGCCTCATATGAAGCAGCCCCAGGGGCAGCACAGGAGGCCTGAGGCCAAGAGATCAAAGGTGGTTAAGAAGAACTCCTCTGTGACGACTCACCAACTCCCTGGAATGGGCCAAGATAAGCCAGTCGTCCAGGTAGTTGTGCAGACGGATGCCCTGGAGCCTCAATGGGGCCAGAGCAGCATCCATTTACTTAGTGAATGTCTACGGAGCCAAAGCCAGACCGAAGGGAAGAACCCTGTACTGGTATGTCTTTCCTCAAAGGGCAAACCTGAGGTACTGAGGAGTCATGATTCACGTCCAAAGGAGGGACCTCCTCTATCGCACCCTTGAGGAGGAGACCTTCCTGCTGCAAAACAGAAGCCCTAAGGCACTGATTACCACAGTAAGATGAACCCCGTCAAAACAGGGGGGTTGAGACAAAACTGAAGCATGTAGCAGAATAGGATTGTGCGGAGAATCTAAGGCGACACTCCTGGCAGACACCTCCATGCATGTAGGCAGCATGATAGAGGCTGCATACGGGTGCAGTCCGGAGGATATCCTAGCGCCAGGTCCCAGAAGCGGTCGTGCACCAGTGTAGACGGGCATGGCATTAACAGTAGCAGAGGAGGGCTCATGGTGTCCTGTCGCAATATAGGTCGGCCCAAGAGAACTGGAGTAGGGGCGTGGTCTGGTGCATAAGTAGGGGTGGTTGACAAGGGGAAAAAGCCGCAAAGTATCTCCCATCATGTAAGCAGTAGCCGTAATGGAAATGGTTTTGAGGGGAGAAAGCCTGATGTGTGGGGGGGGGGCAGAGAAAGGCTGCTTCCAAGATCTGGAGGCCAAGGATCATGATGCAGATCACTGAAATAATGGCAGCTTTCTTCATGTGGGATGAGAATTATGGCTGCTCAAGAAGCATTCGTCGAGCTTAGAGGACTGGGACTCACGTGGTTTGTCCAGCCACTCAATACTAAGCTTTTTGGTAGCATGCACTAACACGTCCACTAGCTCAGTATAGGCCACAGAAGGCCGTGCCTCCTGGCCGCTAGGCAGGAGAGCGTCAACTGAAGCATGCCCGAAATCCGAGTTGGACACCGTGGTGTGCAAAATGCACAAAGCGCTCAGGTGAGAGAGGGAGAGAAATGGGGAGGCCTGTCTGCTCACTCTCTATAGCCTCGAGCTCCACATCCGAACCCCAGGTCACAGATTTACGGAAGGCCTCAGCGGCTTCCGGAGCAGCACGACGAGGGAAAACGGATGACTCCTTTTCAAAAATCGTGAGCCTTGCGCGAAGAGTTTTGAGATGGGGATTCTCACAAAATCTAGTTAGAAGCACCAAAAAGAGCCTCGTGTGTGTGAGACAAACCCATTTAATACACTTTCTGTGCAGATCGTCGCTCACAATAAAGCGAGAGCACGGCGGCTGGCAGCGACGAATCGCCATAGCACTTCACCAGAGGAGAAACAAGGTTCCACTGAATGAAGTCGCTAAAGTGCAAAGGAGAAAGCTTGAAGAAATAAGCCAAAACACGGGCCAGATAAACCGCTTCTTTATATATATATTAGAAAATACACAGTATATATATATATATATATATATATACAGTGGGTACGGAAAGTATTCAGACCCCCTTAAATTTTTCACTCTTTGTTATATTGCAGCCAATGCGTTAATTATTTATGGAAAAATAACACTACATTATAATATAATATTATGATATATTATATTATATTATAATATAATATTAAAATAAAAAACCCAGCCCACCACAGACCTGCACCTCATCTTACATTTCATACAGTTGACTGTTGAAAAACATGATGCAGGGCAGCAACTCACTGTGTGATGTAGCCTATAATGCAGTTATATGCCCCTAAAATTTAAGATATTGGGTCAAAAAAATGCCCCTGTATAAGTTTTTTTCTAATATTTGTCATATTATAAGCGATATCACATGAGCAGTAAGAGCAATATCACACGAGTGTTGTTTTTGTCCCAAATAGCTTGATTGCAAATATGATTTTATACAACAGTTCAGTAAGTAATAAGTAATAAGTTAAAGTTAAAATAAATAAGTTTAAATTGTGCTATATTTTTAACACATTATTGTCTGTTTTTGCAAAATTTTGCCAATGAAAATATGACCTATAAAGCCACAGCAGGACAATTGTGCGTCTCTGAGTGATTTTGTTCCAGCTGATGAATGATAAAAACATTGACAGCCAATGAGAATCTACTGACTTTAAAGAGCTCAAGCATTTAAAGCGACAGGCAACAAAACTGCAGCGCATGCTTATTACAAACAGAACATTATTTTTTGTGGATGCTAATATAGTTACCGTTAGAGTTATCATTCTTGGTGTAAACGGGCCTTAAAGCATGCCTCTTAGTACAAGATACCAACTGTCCAAGTTCTTTAAACACACACACAAACACTCATTGTTTTGCTCAAATAAACCACTCTCTGTTCTCCAGCAACACCCCCTTAAAAAAGCCTAACAAAAGGTGTGTGTGAGACACACACATTCCCCAAGACACAAGAACAACTATTGTGGAAAGACGTCGTACATAATTATAAAATGGTAAAATCTGCTCATGACCGCACACACCACACACACACAGATGGGTATGCTGTAATTTTTGAGAGAGTGAGACCCTCCCAGCTGTCTTTGGCTGCAGCTGCACGCTGCTCATTTTCATCCTCACTGGAGCAGGAGAGAGAGAGACAGAGAGACAGAGAGAGAAGCGAAACAGAGAGAGAGAGGGAGAGGGAGGGTAGAGTCAGAACTGAGTGCTGCATAATGATCTCAAATAACCTGGTCACTCTCCTCTTTGCTTTGCCTGCAACAACTTCCTCACGCACACACACACACACACACTCTCTCTCTCTCGGCTCTCTTACTCTTCCTCAATTCTTAGGGCTCCTCTCATGGGTCTTTCTGTGTACAAAAATCAATCGGTATATAAAAAGCATCAATAATTACAAAGCAAAGCAATATCTGGAGCTAGTTGCCGGTTATCAGGTATTAAATACATAAGTGAAATGATCACAGTGTGATGAATGCTGTAAAAGATTTCTGCAGCTGTATTTAGTTTAAACTGTTCTTCAAACACATACTCTAAACACACTTTCTGCACTTCATTAAGTGTTCATTAGGTATTCATGAACTCTTGCTGTGTTAATTCTTTAAGCGTTCATAAGATGCTCATAATATTTATTGTGTTCTCGTTTCCTTTATGTGTTTGTAAGGTAAAGTTTTTATTGTTTCAAAGTGTTTTTAAAGTGTTCATATGATTTTCATAATGTATTCATAAAGTAGGAATATCAAAAGTATTAAGTCAATACTAATTAAAAAAAATAAATCTATATAAATAAAAAAAGAAGAAGAAAAGAAGAAGCTAAAAATGTATTATCTGTTCATTGGCATATTAGTAAGTAACTGACTTGGTATCCAAACTGGTATGAAAAATTGTAAATTATATAGGAAATGGAATCAATAACTGAAATGTTGGCATTGTGACAACTGTGTTATTAAGTGTTAACTACATTTTAAAATGCAAAAAAGAATAATAAATACTGAAATTAATTTTAATTGAGTTCTACAAGTTTTGATAAAAACTAGTTTTATAAAACTATAAACCTTCACATTTAATTTTTTAAGATAAGTGATGAGTCAAAATTACAAATGATTATATAACACTTATTTTATTCTTGTTACACCGACCTAACCTTTACAAATGGATGGAAAAGTTTTCTTTAATTTAATTAAGTTCATTGAACAAACAATTTGTTGAGTTTAGAAACATAATTTACCTCAGAATTGTGTTGCTTTTTGTGTTCAGTATGGCATGTGGCTCTATTTAGCAATTAGCTCAAAGCCGTCCTGACACACTTTGTCCAGACTGTGGCTTGGCAGTAGCACAGCAAAACTGTGTTTCATCCAGAAGATGGAAGAAAATCAATTCCCCTGAAGAACTAAAGACAAAACACACCCTTCTCAGTGAATGTTTCTCTGACAGCTACTCAGCCAAGACATCGTATTTCCACTCCAGAATCAACACTTAAAACCCACAGGAACTGCTCTCCACCTTCTCATCAGTTCTCCATCCTTACCCACCTCCTTCACCATCCACATTCAACATACAACTCCTCAACTCTTTGAAGTACTTGTATTTTCTCCCAAGAGATCTCCTCTGTTCTCCTGGCCCATTTTCTGCCACCTTCTCAAGTGGTTTTGTTCCACCAGCAAAATGTTTTTTTTTCTGGCTAAAATATATTTTAAGTATATGCTAAACATACAGTTTTTGTATACAGTGAAGCTCAAAGATATATATTTTTGAAATGCAAATGTAGATGGATTAGCTAATCAGACATCAGTTTATTAGACATCATAGATTTATAATTTAATAATAATGTATTTAATGTATAATGTAATAATATATGTCATGTCATTCAGAAGTGTTATCCAGCCTTCTCTTACCACTCATTTGGTGATGCCGCAATATATTTCACATGTCATACATTTCAGAAATTATTTCTACATGCCTTTTCTCATACCTCTTTGGTAAAATGTAAAACTTACATTTTAATAATCTAATTTAATAACATAATAAAGTTAAAATGGTGTTGATAATTAAATATTTTAAAATATTCCTTACATTTGCTGTAAAGCACACCATAAATAAATTATGACAAAGAATAGCCACAAAATGCACATACACTACCATTCAAAAAATTAGGGTCAGTAATTCTTTTTTAAAAAGAAACAAATATTTTTATTCAGCAAGGACACATTAATTAAAATGATCAAAAAAGAAGGAAAATATATTTATAATATAACAAAAGATTTCTATTTCAAATAAATGCTGTTCTTCTGAACTTCACTTTCATCAAAGAATCCTGGGTAACACTTTAGATTAGGGAACATTAGTGGTCGACCGATATTGGTTTTTTGACAGCCGATGTTGATATCTTAGGGAGCAGAGTGGCCAATGGACGATATATATATATACCATGGTCTGTCAGGTATGTATTAAAACCGTTTAATCCACAGGTAGTTCCAAGTCAGTTTAATTGCATTCTATATTAATGCACTGCTTTAATTGATGCACACAAACACACACACAGAGAGAGAGAGAGAGAGAGAGAGAAAGCGAGTGAGTGAGAGAGAAAGAGAGAGGAGATTGCAGTAACACAGAAAATTGTTGTCAACGCAGCACCGTGACTTTTATTAATATAAATGCATATTTACTGAATGCTGACGGTAAACGAAAAAGTATTAAAATGTTTGACTTTCTATTACTAATAATTAGGGATGCACCGATACGGATACTGGTATCGGGCCCGATACTGAGCTTCTGTACTCGTACTCATTAAAATGCCCCGATACCAAACGCCGATACCACACAGCATGTGATCAGTGCCATATTCATTTTGGGACCAAACATTATTCAGATTTTAAAAAATCAGGTTGAGGTTTGCATGAAGCTGGATGACAGCATGCCCATGAGACTACAGGCTGTCATTAAGGCTAAGGGTTGCCCGACTAAGTATTGATAGTTAATCAATATGCAATAAAATATTGGTATCGGTACTCGGTATCGGCAAGTACCAAAAATAAAAGTATCGTATCGGGCGAGTACTGAAAAAGTGGTATCGGTGCATCCCTACTAATAATATAAAAGCAATCGTTATAATACTTTTTTGTATACCTCCTTTGTTTAACAGTTCTATCTGATTATTAGACAGACATCTATCCGTATCAGACAGAACTGTTGAACGGCAACAACAAACAATAAAGACGGAGAATGTGAGCGCTGTTTGGTCAGGTGCTACCATTCTCAGTGCCATCATGTAACGATCTGTAACGATTAGTCCACTGAAGGCGAGTTAAAGTGAGAACCCAATTGCAGTTTATATACATAGAGACAAAACATAATCCAAAAGATTGACTTGACTGGAACAGACTTGACTAGGCATGAACAGACTTGAACCGTACAGACTTGGCTTGGCATAACATAACACACAGACAAGACAAGGGAATCACATGACAGAACATGACTGTAGCCAAACTACAAAATAAAAGACATGAAATCAATGAACAAGAAACAAATCCCAAACCCCACGTTACATGTCCTCCCCTCCAGACGCCCAAACAAAGCCCAAACCCCACCAAGTCCAGGAGGGTGGTAGAGCGGAGGAGGAACAGGGGGTGGGATGAAGGGCCAGGCTCGTGAAGGGGAACAGGACCTGAATCATGACGTGGACCGTGGAATGATGGCAGACAGTGAAACACTGGAGGATCTGGGCCGTGGAGCAGTGGCAGACAGTGAAGCAGTGGAGTGCCTGGGCCATGGAGCAGATCCAGAGGAGCATGGAGCCATGGCGGAGCCAGCAGAGCAGGGAGCCACGGCGGAGCAGGAAGCCATGGCGGAGCAGAGACATGGACAGACCACTTGACTGTGACAGGACAGGCAGAGAGTTCTTGAGCAGCTTCCATAGCCGCAACATGACAGGCAGAATGTTCATAAACGACCTCTTTGGTCGTGACAGGGCAGACTATTAGTTCATGAACGGCCTCCTTGGCCGTAATGGGGCAGACAGTGAGTTCATGAACGGCCTCCATGGCCATTGCAGGACAGACAGTGAGTTCATGAGTGGGCGCCACCACCTTGGGAGGTTCTGCAGCCGACACCACCACCACTGGAGGTTCTACAGTGGATTCGTGGAAATGAGAGGCCTCTGGGGCAGACTTGTGGACAGAAGAGGCCTCAGCAGTGCAGTGTGCGGCCCAAACACTCAGGATGGCTACCGGCATCACGGGCCGTGCAGTATACAGTGGCATGCTCGCCGGGCTTGTGTGTGTTGAGGCTGTGAGGCTTGAAAGTAAGCAGACTCTGGCTTGACAGACGTGACGTGAGCAGACTCTGGCTGCAGTTTATTTACATAGAGACAAAACATAATCCAAAAGACTTGACTTGACTGGAACAGACTTGACTTGGCATGAACAGACTTGAATCGTATAGACTTGGCTTGGCATAAAAAGACGTACCGACAGCAGGGTTACAACATCAAAGCTAGACAAAGAACAAAGGCAACATGAGGGCTATTTATATCAAACAATGAGGGTCACATGACAAGAACTAACGAATGAGAAACAAGACACATGACTAAGACAACCAATGAGAACATGACACATGAACCAAGGAACGAATCAGAACATAACACACAGACAAGGGAATCACATGACAGAACATGACTGTGGCCAAACTACAAAATAAAAGACATGAAAACAATGAACAAGAAACAAAACCCCACGTTACACATCAAAATAAAAGTCTGGCGCGCTGTCAAAATAAAAAAGTCCCACCTCGAACACATCGGCCAAACAGAAAAACTTATCAGCCGACCACTAAGGAACATGTATTCACTATTAACTAAGAGATTTTCCTCAATAAATTCGTTGTTTAGTTAAAACTAGTTGTTAAGTTTAGGTATTGGATCGGGTTAAGGTATCTAAAATACGGTCATGCAGAATTAGACATTAATATGTGCCGAATAAGTACTAATAAACAGCCAATATGCTAGTAATATGCATGCTAATAAGCAACTAGTTAATAGTGAGAAATGGTCCTTAAAATAAAATGTTACAGAATCCTGAAAAATGTATCATGATTTCAACTAAAATATTAATTGATATTAAGAAATGATTTTGAGCAGCAATTGGCATACAAGAATGATTATTGAAAATAGAAAACAGTTATTTTAAACTGTAATAATATTTCACAGTATTACAGTTTTTACTGTATCTTGATTAAATAAACCATGGGTGTCCTCGAGGGCCTCTGTCCTGACAATTTTTGTGCATATCTGATTGAAATCCGATCATATTTAGCAAGTGTGAACAGCAAAAAAAAATCTCATGAAATATGATTTTTACAAATCCGTTTCAAGCTACAATCATATGTGGTTTGAAATTCAAATCGTATTTCTGGAAATGGGTTTCAGTTTGACCTCAGATCGGATTTTGCGTAGCTTTTTTGCCTATGTCACTTTCTCATGCCACGTACAACATAAACACGTCAGACATTGATTGTAGATGACATGCTGCATGTCTTTGCAGAAACAAGGTTGTGTTGTTTTGAAGTTCTTTGAAATTGTTCAGACACAGCAACAATCTGAAGTGTGCGATGGACCAAATAAATCAAGTGACTGAGAACCCCCGTTCCAGAGAGCAGCGCTAGAAAATCACTGAGGACACCAAGTCCTTTGTTTTAAGCCCAGACTAGAAGTTGTGCAAACTCAAAAACAAGAAACACACACTAATACAGTATAGTGTTTGAGCACATGTGTGTCATAGCACACAGAAATCAGAAGCTATAGAAGGTCTGCTGAAGCCATTAAGAGTGTACAGTATTATAACCAACAGCTGGACTCACTGACCCCCCCCTCTCTATTTCCCACTTTTCCCAGATGAGAACATGGGTCAGGGCACCATAAAAACACAACCCGTTTTACTCTCAGAGAAATAAAAATCACATTTCTCAGAATTTGTTTTCCATCGAGAGCTGGGTAAATGTAATAATTACTCTCTGAATCATTCGAAATTTCTCCACACATATACAGTATGCGGTCTTGTGGTGGAAAAGGTTACAGTGTCTTATTACATATAAGAAATACTGTGAAAACACAGGGTAAAAGCAATGCTGTATGAAAAGACATGATTGTAGAAAGCCAGTAAATCTACTCTTTAAGGCTCATGTCTAAATGTCTAAAGTGGATGTAAACCAATGGGAAGACAGCAGAAAACTTCTCAGAAGACACTGTTTACAGTTACATAATGATTTATGAACTTCTAAGCATATTTGTCTCAAGCATGCACAGGACCACTGAATTTAGCCTAAAATATAAACACATTTTCTACAAATAATGCCACATATATGAAAAGACATGATTGTAGAAAGTGGATGCCCATTTTCCACAAGTTGGTATGACTCTTTAGGGTCTTCTTGAAATGTCTGTAACACACTTTGGATACAATTCCTTAATGGACGTGTAAAACAACAACTTAAATATGCTAATACAGGACAGCCCGTCAGCGGTTGTGGGCGGGGCTTGAGCAATTTGACGTCATATTGCTCAGAAAATCAAAACGGCTTGATAATTGAGACTGTTTAGGTTTTTTGGGGATTAAGAAAAAAGGATCAAATGGATCATTGTACAGTGGTTGTGTTCACACACTGCTAAGACACATCTATACGCAAACATATAAAAGTGAATTTTGCATCTGATGTCCCCTTTAAGTATAATATTTTATGAATAATTACTGCAATACATTTCATGATAGGTTTATCACGGCTCCAGACTGCGCCTAAAATGGTTGCATTTGCGACCAAAAATATTAAATTGCAGGTGATATTTTTGCTGAGATCGCCACTGGCGACTATATAAATTTATGTTACGACTTAAAATTTTGCATGTAATGCCTTTTTCCTGCTTGTTTTGCGATCACAACTTTTGTTATGCTGACGTAATAAACAGAGACAATGCGCATCAACGTTTTAGTGGAAAAAAGATGTTCAAACAGTCTTCATCTCTGCCGAACAGCAGCGTTTATATTCACGTTTATAACCTATACTAATATTGCTTCTTGTTATCAAGATCTTCAGTCTATTATGCGGTGTTCGGCGTGAACTTCATATTATTTGTAGCGCACTTGCCGTCCAACAATCTCAATAATCTTTATCCTCTGTTACCTTTTTATAAAGAAACTATCAGCTTTAAAAATGTGCCAAATTCATAATGAAATTCAAACAATAAATACCTATAAAGAGGAGCATTTTGCTAAATATATGTGCTATATTGCATATTCATATTTTTACTTAATCTGTTGTCTACATAATAAGAAAGAATGCAAGGAGCTAAAGATCAAATTCAACACCTCCTATATAACCGCATGCTACTAATGAAGAAAAACAGACTGGATGTGTGCAAGACATATGACAACATTTATAGGTTGCATTGAGGAGGAGCCCAAACTACACTCAATGGCCAAGTGTTACACAGTTATGGTCCATGATATTGCCACAGATTCTGTGTAATAAACAATCTTTTGTGACTGTATTTAGTTTTGAAGCTGGAAAAGACGTTTAGTTCCCACTTTAAAGGCAGGGTATGTGATTTTTCAAAAACACTTTAGAAAACTGATTCAGGCCGAATAGCAAAACAAAGTTGTAGCCAATCAGCAGTAAGGGGCGTGTCTACTCGTGATGTGGAGGAGAGAACGTTCAGTGCACAGGACGGACATTAGCCGAGCCGAGCGACAGAAAGATAGAGATGGCGGATAAAAAACAAAAGAGGAAAACGTCTGCGGAACGATAAGGCAAGAAGTAGGACCCGTGTAAATATCGGATCAGCTTTCCAGCGCTGGAGAGAACTCAAGGAGCGGAGGCCTGCGATCGGACGCCGAGGTTGCTTTGTTTCTTCTCAATAGGTGAGTAACACCGTGTCTACAACAGCTAAAGTCTGCCTACAATGGACGCGATCAAACGACCGTTGAAAACCATTTGAAATGTGTGTCAGCACGTCATAAATAGAACCCGGCAGCAGTTTTCTGTCGGGGATTTGTTGCGCCGCACCGCTCACGTCCGTAGACACGGTGTAACATTGGTTTTGCTTTGTTTCACAGAACTAATCGTTGCCTTGGTTGTGTACGTATATGTGGGAAGGAGCTATCAGAATAGGGGCAAGACCCTTTTGGAGTAGGGGCGTGTTAGTTTTGGTGATTTCAAATATCAACATTGGCTACCAGAAATCACTTACTCTGCCTTTAAGTGAACCTTAGTTCCCACGACATCTACAAGATGGATTAAAATGCTAATGCTGTAAAAGGAGGGGAGACATAAACACATGACAGTATGACTGAAACGTTAAAGTATTTAAAAAAAAAAGTTTATTCTGTAGCACCTAAAAAAAATTATTTGGCGCCTATTTTTGGTTCTTATAGAAACCAAATGCTCCTTAAGTAATTTTTTTTTTTTGTCTGTAGCCCTTTTTATAATGTTTACATGTAGAGTGCACACATACTGCTATTGCCCTGTGAACTGACATTACAGACGTCTACAGTAGCAATCATTTTACTGACATGCTCTGAAAATTAATCTGTCCAAACTGGGCTTAAAGGGATAGTTCACCCTTCTAATGACAACATCATTTTCATTTTTGCGTGAACTATTCTTTTAGGATAACTAATGTAAACTCTGGCTTACTGTCAATTCTTCTCCCACTCTTTTGCTCCCAGAAGGCATCACAGCTCACAGCTAATTTTAGACAGATCCAAAATAGAAAAGAGCCTTCATCTAGAAGCCACTGTTTTCCACCTGATGAACAGATCAGACAGCAAAATGTCTGTTCAAACATTAAACTTGTACAATTCATCCTTATTTACAATCCTAAAGGCCAAAAATTAACCCATACCCAAAATTAACACTCCCCAACTGCCAAATGCAAGCAGATATTGGCTTCAGTGAGTAAATATGATTTACAACATTGTTTGAACTGAACTGAATTTTAACAATAGTTAAAATCTCAATGTGAGCAACAAAAGAGATCAAAAGTTTTCAAATGATTTAAATGCAATGAATGAATGACATTTTGTACACTATCATGAACTAATATGTTATTTTGTCAAATCTGCCCTACAGAAAATGATATTATTAAGGTAGAACCCTAAAGTTCAAATTCATATTCTAGTCTTACTCTGATTCACAACAGTATGTCTACCATATGATTTATGGTTTAGCCTGTCTAGTCGGAATTACATTATAATTATAATTATATTATCTAGTCGGAAAAATAGTAGGGTTACATTATTCTTTTTTTGTGTATTTATGTGATGTCCGTAAATATAAAGACAAGGTCCGGCTACTATACCATGTGTGACTTCTAAACAGCAACCCTCAGTTACTTCCAAGGAAACATCCATTGTCAAAACAAAGAAACCTCGAACTGCAGAGAGTCAGTAATGGAAAGTGAGTCTATGCCAAAACAAAATTCAAACCACAAAGGCAGATATGATACTACGGAGCCCCACGCATGACATATGGGAAAAATATATACATATCGCGGCCATGAATTACGAATTCATTCCCACTACATAAACTTGTTCCCTCATTTTAGTTAAATCATGGCCATAAATTAAGAATTTGTTCCCATTTTAGCAAATTGTGGCCATGTTGTTCTATCACTCATTTGTGGCCTTATTTTAAATAAAACAAATTAATGCAATGTGGCTATGATTTACTAATGAATTATTAAGTCATGGGAATGAATTTTTGATTTGTAGCTATGATTTAACTAAAATGAGATAATGAATTAATAAAATGTGGGAACATATTCTTAATACGGGGAAACCAATTCTTAATTCACGGCCAACATAAATATAGTTGTCACGTATGCCTACGGAGAGGAGCGAGGAACGCGGAGACTAGAGATAATCAAAATCAAAAGTCTTTAATAATCCACAGACGCAGGGAAACACAGGGCAGGCTGGAGACACAAGTAGCACATAGAGACACCGGACAAGGAAACATGGGGCAGACAACTCTTTAAGTATTGATCTAAACAAGGTAATTAACGAGACACACCTGAAATCACTGAGACAATGAAACATAGGAGAAACTAGGTCACGGGGAGCACATGGGGAGAAAAACAAACACAAAACAGGTCCATATTCTTGACAATAGTTTTGTCTGCATGTCATGTGCAGGGCTCTGTACGATACTTGCTTGCTCAGATGATTTTTTTTCTCTGATATTCGTATTATTACTCGTGTTATTATCCTGAAGAAAAACTGACATAGAGCGACTCTGCAAAAAGCTTGCAATTTTACTTTAAACTACAGATTGCGAATAAGCGGCCAGATTTAACAAAAATGATATACCATATTACAGTAAAACTGACCAAAATGAATGAATTATGGCATTATGATTTCTTTTCATGTTTAGTCTTAAGTTTCAGTTTCGTTTCCTTGGACTTTTAATTTGTTTTCCAGTGTCTCATTTCTGTTTACTTCTATTTTAGTTACTAGCTTATTTCCATAGTTACTCATTGGTTTACTGATTATGTTTGCCTGCCCCTTGTTTAGTCTCTCATCCACTTGTGTGACTATATGCTCTCAGTAATATGTATACATGTATCACCGATTGTTGGTCATCTTTGTTTTTGGTTGTAAATAAAAGTGTGATTGCTTCCTCGCTGTCACAGATTAAATATTAACTACATTTGATAAACATTTAACTTGAATTTTTATTCAAGTGGTCTTTAAAGGGGACATAACACACACAGTTTCGCCAATCTCATGTTAATCTTGAGTACCTATAGAGTAATATTGCATCCTTCATATCTCCGAAAAGTCTTTAATTTGATCAGATTGATAAAAGGAAGATACAGCTTTACGATTCTCTCTGAAAACAGCCGAGCTCCTGGAGGCGTGCCATGGGTGGAGCTAAAGAGTTGCGAGCACATTCGTGTTGTTTACATTATATGCACTTATGCGCTGATTGCCAACGAAACACAGAAATTTGCTGCAATTTTACTCCTGACCGGGATCTTTTATCGCTGGGACTGCTCCATCTTTCAGTATCAAACTATGAGCAAATCCAGTGTTGTCCAGGGCCTTGTTTATAAAACATTCGTCACTGAAATGATGGGAACAAACAAACATTTGTGCGCAACGCCGTTACTGTCCCTGAAAAACAAACTGCATCCACTGTTCACGCAACGCTGAGTTCTTTGGGAAGCTGAACAAGATTATCTTTCCCTCACATCCAAAACACACTTCTTTGGAGACATTCTTCTCGAGCAAGTCCTGTGCAGCACTGCCAATGACTTCCGTAACCTGAATGAAGCATGTTGATGGGCTGCTCTTGTTCTCGCTCTGGTTGATGAGTGCATACGCTCTTCCGGGAGAAGAGCCCATACAAGGAATTCCGCCCTTCATAACGTCATGCTTGAAAAAAACTTTCCGAAACTTTTTCCTGAAGGAGTGTATTTGGCTCAGTCATACATCCAAATAATTTTTTTAAACCATGTTTAGCATGAGAATCCAACTCTTTAACAGTGCAAATAACTCAGAATGCATGAAATAGGCATTAGATCCACCCCCTTTAATTCTGGGCAAACAAAATCAAAACCTATTATTTAACCACATTGACATTTGTTTTGCTTCATAACACAGCTATTTCATTTTTTATTTATTTAAAAAATATTCCTTGTGAGTAAACATCTGTTATATAATTCATTAAGTATAACATTGCTGTTAAATTAATTATAAAAGAGCCAGGCAGGTGATATTTTACAAAGCTGCAAGTCAAACCCAAATGACTCACATCATATTGAATGTTTTTAATAAATGGATTTTATAATAATACAAATAGCAATGTGTAACCTTTTACCATATTTAGCACTTATATTTGTTCCCCACAAAATATTGTTTTTCACTAAATGTTTGGATTTCTAAAATTATTGTGCACTGATTTTTCTAGAATAACTTTTGCTGCTGAATTATCCACTAACCTAGTTTATGATACATTTTTGTCATAGATTATAAATATACATAGGCCTATATTTTTTCATATTTGTTTATTTTATTTTTCTTTATAATGAAATAGTCTGTATCTAGTAGATTGTGAAAGAATGATTATCAGTTCCACACACAGAGATATATAAATTCTACATTTATTTAAATGAGGGAAAAAAAACTTCACTCTTTTCGGATCGGAATCGGTACCGGCAAATACTGAACCCTAGGTATCGGAATCGGTATCGGAAGCGAAAAAGGCAGATCAGAGCATCCCTAGTATCTGCCAAACATTTCTTTCATCAAGTACGCTGTTGCTCAGGGATAATGGGTTATCAGATAAAGAAGAAAATGATAATGCGTATTTGATGGACTATCACATCTGTCATCAAGATACAACGTCAACAGTCTGACTGACACTGACTAAATACAGGATAAAGGGGCTATTCATTTTATGACACAAAAGAAAAGGGCAAAATCAATATCTACACTTACTGTGTGCACATGTGTTAATACAATGAATTAGGTCTATCTGACAAAAAAAGTATTTTCACATATGGGTTAACATATTATGAACCTCAGCCATTTGAGCCATTTTTAACCCTCGATGAAGCAACACTTGACACAAGTACGTTTGAAATGGTGCAAGCACCAATTTTGTGCTGTTAACCCTAAAATGCAATACCAAGGTATACTGTGATATACCGTTATTAAGCCTACTCATTGAGCTTAAATAAGAGAGAGCATGGACAGATACCAGGCTGAAAATGACACACTCAAACTTTGTTTCTTCATGTGATGCGGTTTGTGTTCACACCTAGCAGCTCTCTTCAGTAATGGCGTGGAATGGGCGGTGCTCCAGCATTGAACAGATGGACACAATGCAGTGGGTCAGAAATGAGCTGCGTTGTCCCCGGCGACCTGCCACCTGACAGCATCAGCACCACAGCAACACCGCCGTCCAATAAAAGAACGGCCGCTGAATTTCTGAATTAGGCGACTAGAGTCTAATGTATGAAATATATGGACGTGATCCAATAGTGTTCGACAACTAGCAAGTGTCAAAATTCTTTAATTTAAAGCAGTAAGAAGTATCTATATATATATATATATATATATTTTTTTTTTTTTTTTTTTTTGG